>NW_019942717.1:318421-343421 GCF_002910315.2 Salvelinus sp. IW2-2015 | reverse complement strand
TACCCACCCCTCCCTCCCTCTCCCTTTCTCCCTCCCCATATGTTTTCACTCTCCAGGCATCCTCGTCTCCATTCCCAGTCAGACACTAGCTCCTTGGCTATGTGATCCGCTTGTTAAACCATAGCCAGTTGTCTCCACTCTGGCACACAGCGACTTAACTGATTCTCACATAAAAACATATACATTAGCCGTAGCCTATAAAACAAAATAACTGTTAGGCATGTTAACTAAGGTTTTAGTGTGAATTTGTCATGTTGTTGTTCCTGATTAGAATCTGGCAGTTCAATTGTAAAGTATTGCAACACGTTCTATGTGCTGTAGGCTTCATATCAGTGCTATTGACTGCTGTGTGTGTTCTGTTACATGAGCGTTCAGTCACCATTGAGGTGTTTTTGTCTCCCTCTTTTGGCTGCTGTCTATAAGCAGTTTTTCCCTTTTGTGACCTTGACCCATTGATAATTTTTAATTCATTAATTAATTAACATTGATTTAACTAGGCAAGTCAGTGAAGAACAAATTCTTATTTACAATGACGGCCTAGGAACAGTGGGTTAACTGCCTTGTTCAGGGGGCAGAACGACAGATTTTCACCTTGTCAGCTTGGGGATTTGATCTAGCAACCTTTCAGTTACTGGCCCAATGCTCTAACCACTAGGCTACCCATCGAGAATGACAAAGTGGTGGTGAAAAGGCAGTTTTAGCATGGTCAGCGCCATCGAGGGCTTCCATCATGCTTACGCCATTTTAAGAGTAATCAAAGTAGTCAACTGGCTGGGGTTTCCTATGGGTTGTAGCCTCAATGGTGTTGTCCATCCTGTCACAAATGCTATAATGGCACAGATATAAAGATGAGTCCTTGATCTTGACCTTACCTGTCGGTTGGAAGCTGTGAGAACTCCTGGCTGAGGGAAGGTGTCTGAGACGTGGAGAAGGAGCTTGGCGCGAGGAGAAGGAGCTGTGGAGCATACGGAGGTGCGAAGACATGAAAGCGTAAAAATGGCGTTAAGTACAGACCTACATCTCTGGAGTACAAATCTTTGTCTTCTGAGTAGTAGTATCTACTTCAGTCTCCTGAATACAAACCATGTACATTTACGTATGAATCTACTTGCTCTCTTGAGAACCTTGAGTTGGTTGGCAGTAGTGATTGCTCTGAAGGGTGAAGTATTACTCTGAAGTTGAGTCAGACCAGGGTGAAGTATCACTCTGAAGTTGAGCCAGACCAGGGTGAAGTACCACTCTGAAGTTGAGTCAGACCAGGGTGAAGTATCACTCTGAAGTTGAGCCAGACCAGGGTGAAGTATCACTCTGAATTTGAGTCAGACCAGGGTGAAGTACCACTCTGAAGTTGAGTCAGACCAGGGTGAAGTATCACTCTGAAGTTGAGGCCAGACAGGTGAAAGTATCAACTCCTGAAGTTGAGTCAGAACAGGGCTGAGTATCAGCTCCATGAAGTTGACTCAAGACGACAAGGGTGAAGTATCACTCTGAAGTAGAGCCAGACCAGGGTGAAGTATCAACTCTGAAGTTGAGCCCAGACCAAGGGTGAAGTACGACTCTGAAGTTGAGCCAGACCAGGGTGAAGTACCACCTCTGAAGTTGACCAGACCAGGGTGAAGTACCACTCTGAAGTTGACCAGACCAGGGGTGAAGTACCACTCTGAAGTTGAGCCAGACCAGGGTGAAGTACGAACTCTGAAGTTGAACCAGACCAGTGAAGTACCACTCTGAAGTTGAACCACGACCAGGGTGAATTACCACTCTGAAATTGAAGTCAGACCAGGGTGAAGTACACTCATGAATTGAGCCAGACCAGGGTGAAGTACCACTCTGAAGTTGAACCAGACCAGGGTGAAGTCACCACTCTGAAGTTGAGTCAAACCAGGGTGAAGTACCACTCTGAAGTTGAGCCAGACCAGGGTGAAGTACCTGTGGCTACAGGTATGGTAGACACTTCCAGCGGATGCAATGGGAGTCCTTTCAGAGATTATTTTTGGACCGGTAGGAGTAACATTTTTGGAAAAAAGTGGATTCCTGCTTTTTGGCTGACCAGTACATTGTTTTAAACTTGGAAGCAATTACATCTGTGAAATTGGAAGTGGAATTGTGGAATTGTGGAAAAGTGGAATTGTTTAGATTTTTGTGCATCCGCCGCCCAAACTGTGTCGTGCTTTTCTCTCCGGAGCAGGGCGGCACTCAAAGGAGGGATCAGTGGGGAAGCATTGAGTGTAGATGTGGATCAAATAAAACATGATATTCCTGGTGTTTGTGACGCCCGCCGTTTGGTGAGACATAAACCCAGTGGCAATGGCGAGACTGAGAATACCCTGTATGTCTTGTCTTGCTTTTGACACAAAGTTTCTAGCTGATAAGGTAAGGTTAGGTTATGTTTACTATTCTGTGAGGGCCTATGTTCTGAACCCGCTATGGTGCTTTAGGTGTATAGGTGCAGGAGTAGATGGTGGTGCAATTTAAGTTTTCCCATTCCCCATTTCCCTTTTTATTTTGTGACCAAAATGTTCAATCTGCACTCCGACCTGTGAAAGGCAGCAATACGCAACACAGCGACTAGTCTGCCGGAAATTCACACAAAGAAGAAGACCTTACCTGTCATGTGCCCTCAGTAAACAGGAAGTTAATGTTTCTCTAATAGAATATCATCGTTTGATTCTGCATATGGTATGTTTGTAATCTCCATCAATTCGCAAACGTTTTAATGTCTTTAATAGCGTTGTTGGTATGTAAACACATTCTTTATACTTTGATGGTTATTTTGGTGAATTTTGTATATATTTTGTTAGGTTTGACAAATTACAGAACGGGTCAATGGGTTAATGGTATGGCATCCTTCATAGTGTCGTCACCAGGACAAGGCCAAGGTACGTTGTGGCTTACTTTGGGCTTGCTCTTTAATATTGTCAAGGGTGATACCACTGAGTATATTGTGTCCATCTGTTGATGTTTGAAAACATTGCACAACATCTCTGAGCCAAGTTGCAAATTGCACCCGATTCCCTACATAGTGCACCGGTAGGGCTCTGATAAAAAGTGGTGCATTACAGTATATATGGAATAGGGTGCCATTTGGAATGCAGACTTTCTGAGTATCTGTGAGAGTTGTTCTTTATGAGCAGCGTGTTTTGGTTCTGCTCTGTTCTGGTCACCTCCTCGCTCATTAAAAACCCCTATGGAACTTGGAACCCATTTTGGAATTTGGAACACAGAATGTTCTCTCTGTCTCAGGAGGAATATGAAACAGAGCTCCTCTGGATGGCTGGTGTGTTCTCTGATGTTTCAACACATATCACTTCTCTCAGTCTGTGGCTGAAAGAGCAGCCAGGTCGTTCAAGATTTACATCGTAATTGGACGTCTATCCATGTCCTAAAGGATGTCGGGAAATGCCTTCAACACCGGCCATTAGGGGCAACAGTGTAACTGTAACCATGAAGTAGGCTTGGGTTTTGTGGCCGGGGGGGATCAGAAGGTTACGTGTTTCATCCCAGAATTGGAGACTGTTTTTAAATGTTTAAATTTTTTACTATCCTAAACCTTAATTCTTACCTTAACCATTCAGAATGAGTGCCTTCAGAATTTGACGTTTGGAGAAAAGGAACGATACAGAGCAGCAGGAGATACAATCATTTTTTGATGTTTGGAGAACGTGGATGAACATCTAATTCTGCAGTGAGACTGTGAGACCTTGTTGGTCAGAAAGGTCTGTGTCTGTCGGAGAGATCTGTGTCTGTCGGAGAGATCTGTGGCTGTCGGAGAGATCTGTGGCTGTCGGAGAGATCTGTGTCTGTCCGGAGAGGATCTGTGGCTGTCGGAGAGATCTGTGGCTGTCGGAGAGATCTGTGGCTGTCGGAGAGGTCTGTGGCTGTCGGAGAGGTCTGTGGCTGTCGGAGAGGTCTGTGGCTGTTGGAGAGATCTGTGGCTGTCGGAGAGATCTGTGGCTGTCGGAGAGGTCTGTGGCTGTCGGAGAGGTCTGTGGCTGTTGGAGAAATCTTTCTCGGCTGAAGTTAACAGGAACATACATCGGCCATACATGTGTCCGACTGGGAACACGTGTGTGTGTGTGTGTGTGTGCATTTGTTTCTGTGCGTGTGTATGTGCGTTTGTGTCTATGTGGGTTTGTGTATGACTGGCTGTGAGACCCTAGTACCTCTCTATGGATATTATTTTCTCAAACAATAACAACCATACATAAACAAAAGACAATAAACAGATGCACACACATTTCAACAAACATCACACCTGCTCAGACCTACATGTTCCCACAGCAACCATACACATTATGACATCACACCTGCTCAGACCTACATGTTCCCACAGCAACATTACACATTATGACATCACACCTGCTCAGACCTACATGTTCCCACAGCAACCATACACATTATGACATCACACCTGCTCAGACCTACATGTTCCCANCTGCTCAGACCTACATGTTCCCACAGCAACCATACACATTATGACATCACACCTGCTCAGACCTACATGTTCCCACAGCAACCATACACATTATGTATGTCTCTCAACCACACTCCCCTTCATTGTTCATCCCCTGGAACTTTTCAACTCTTGTAGCTGCTATATGGCCTCATATTGCACTGTTCTATTTATCTCCGTAGCCTACACCTTTTCAATATTTAAATAATAATACATTTGATTAATCCACTCTCTTAGTTATGGAGGATAATTTGATTTCTAGTTTTTAAGAAGATGTTTCTTTCAAAATCATTGGCGAGAAAAGTATGGTTTACCCCGTTGGGTATCTCACCGCACCCTCATATGCCATGTCTTGAAATATGCAGATAGATGGATTTTACTTTGTAAAACTTCTAAAAGCCAACTTTCTAACTCTGCCCATAACTTTTGGACTTCATAGCATTCCCAGAAGGCATGAATTACTGAGTCATTGTTAGTTTTACACTTAAGACATGGTAGAATTAGTTAATTTTGTCTCTTGTATAATAAATTCTATACACTGGTTTATACTAAATTAAGTGTACATGTAATTTCATTAGTTATGTTCCAACATTCCCTCCATCTTGTGCCTATATCCGTTCTTTTTCAGTCTTGGTTCCAATAGTTAGTATTTTTTTCTAAGAGATCGTCAGTTGGGTATGCTCTCCGCAAGGTTTTGTATATTTTACCTATCATATGAGAGTATCTTTTTCTGAGTCAAATTGTCACGGATCCTTCCGGAACTTCATTACGCACACCTGGCCCCTATTCCCAGTGATTAGTCATTGTATAAGTGTTCCTTGGTTTACCATTGGGCTGTCCATTATTGTTACAATGTCTGTTGGTGCATGTGAGTACCTGTGCTGTGTTTTGGCTTTCGTGCCATTGTGAATTGCGCAGATGATTACGGGTTTCGTCCTGTGGGTTAATCATTGTGCGGCTTGTGTTATTTATTCGAGGTACTCCTCGCTCTTTTGTTTGGGTTTCAACCCTATGTTTTTGTTACGTGTTTGTTTGGTGTTCGTCCCCGTGCCTTTACACGGCACGCCGTAATTTGGGTTTAATAAAAAACCTATTATGCATTCCTGCGCCTGTTTATTTTTTAAAACATTTATTTAACCTTAATTAACCAGATAAGCTAGTTAAGAACAAGTTCTCATTTACAACTGCGACCTGGCCAAGATAAAGCAAAGCAGTGAGACAGAAACAACAACACAGAGTTACACATGGAATAAACAAGCGTACAGTCAATAACACAATAGAAAAAAAGAAAGTTTATATACAGTGTGTGCAAATGGCGTGAGGAGGTAAGGCAATAAATAGGCCATAGTAGCGAAGTAATTACAATTCAGCAGATTAACACTGGAGTGATAAATGAGCAGATGATGATGTGCAAGTAGAGATACTGGTGTGCAAAAGAGCAGAAAAGTAAATAAAAACAATATGGGGATGAGGTAGGTAGATTGGGTGGGCTATTTACAGATGGACTATGTACAGCTGCAGCGATCGGTTAGCTGCTGAGATAGGTGATGTTTAAAGTTAGTGAGGGAAATATAAGTCTCCAGCTTCAGCGATTTTTGCAATTTGTTCCAGTCACTGGCAGCAGAGAACTGGAAGGAAAGGCGGACAAAGGAGGTGTTGGCTTTGGGGATGACCAGTGAGATATACCTGCTGGAGCGCGTGCTACGGGTGGGTGTTGTTATCGTGACCAGTGAGCTGAGATAAGACGGGGCTTTACCTAGCAAAGACTTCCGAATTCTTCATACCAACGTGACAGAAATAGGATTTCCCTTAGCATTGCACTGTTGGTCCAAAAGCCTTCAGGTTGAAATTTTGTGATATAAAACTTTAAAGTTTGCATATATTTGAAAATGTCTACATCGGTCAGTTCAAAATTGCATTTTAAATTCTGTCCTCAAAATATTGTATTCCTATTACCACGTAATTTACAGTTTCTATGCCTTTAGTTTCCCATGTGAGCTAAATTATCGGTGAATTTGAAAAGCTATCCAAGGATTGTTTCCATAGCGGTGTGATACTGGTTCTTTGTAGAATCCGGTTTCATTCCATTGTTATAGTTCTATATGTTATAGTGTTCTATGTTTATTATAGTGTTCTAATGTTATTATAGTGTTCATATTGTTCATAGATGTTCTTGTTGTATAGTGTTCTATGTTGTTATAGTGTCTATTTGTTATAGTGTTCTATGTTGTTAGTTTCTATGTTGTTATAAGTGTTCTATGTTTGTTATAGTGTGTCTATGTTGTTATAGTGTTCCATATTGTAAGTTATGTTTTATAGTGTTCCATATTGTTATAGTGTTCTATGTTGTTATAGTGTTCTATGTTGTTATAGTGTTCTTAGGAAGTCGTTAATGTTCTTTGCTCCATCCTTTGTAAATAAACACGTGAAAAGATTCCGGATGACGAGCATATTGCTTGTCTTTAGTGCATTTAACAATATGTTGCAAGTAAATGCCAAGTGGATACAATTCCAAATATGGAAGGTTTAAACCACTCTCAGATTTAGGGACTTAAAACTTTTTCCTATTTAAAAAATAAAGTGTTTCACCTTTATTTAACCAGGTAGGCCAGTTGAGAACAAGTTCTAGTGCTCTGCTCACTGTACTATCTAAACTTGTGAAACATACAATAAGTCTATGATCGGTTCAGATTTGGTCCGGTCTGTCTGTGGAAGTTAATATCAAGCACAGGGTGGTCTGACCAAATGTAAACTACTTTTCAACGTCCATGGACATCCGGTGTCGGGCGGTGCTCAGTGGGTGAGGATGCTGTTCAGAGTAAATGAAATTGAGTGACTCACGGGTAGGTGACATTAACTGGAGAGAGGAAGGGGTTGTCCACACTGACTGTTTTAACACTCTTGGGAGGACAGTAGCAGGTGATCCAACTGTGGTTTGTGACTATTATGATTTCCTATTGTAGCCAATTCAGTTGCAGTAATTCTGTTACTGATTTTTTATGTTTTTTTTGTTACGGAATTACGAGTTTTAATCACTTAATAATTCATCAACAAAAGTAATATAAATGTAAAGTGTCGGTCCCATGTTTCATGAGCTGAAATAAAAGATCACAAATGTTCCATACACACAAATGTGTTTACATCCCTGTTGGTGAGCATTTCTCCTTTGCCAAGATAATCCATCCACCTGACAGGTGTGGCGTATCAAGAAGCTGATTAAACAGCATGATCATTACACAGGTGCACCTTGTGCTGGGGGACAATAAAAGGCCACTCTAAAATGTGTAGTTTTGTCACACAACACAATGCCACAGATGTCTCAAGTTTTTATGGAGCGTGCAATTGGCATGCTGACTGCAGGAATGTCCTCCAGAACTGTTGCCAGAGAATTGAATGTTCATTTCTCTACCATAAGCCACCTCCAACGTCATTGAGAATTAGTAGACCCAAGAGTACAGTACATCCAACTGGCCTCACAACCGCAGACCATGTATATGGCGTCGTGTGGGCGAGCAGTTTGCTGATATCAACATTGTGAACAGAGTGCCCCATGGTGGCAGTGAGGTTATGGTATGGGCAGGCATAAGCTATGGACAATGAACACAATTGCATTGTATCGATGGCAATTTGAATGCACAGAAATACCGTGACGAGATCCTGAGGCCCATTTTTTTGTAAAGTATCTGTGACCAACAGATGAATATCTGTATTCCTAGTCATGTGAAAACCATAGATTAGGGCCAACTGAATTGATTTCAATTGACTGATTTCCTCATATGAACTGTAACTTGCTTGTTGCATTTATGTTTTTGTTCAGTATCATTGGTAGGTCTACCATTACTTGTTTCTTCTGTGAACTTTCATTATCCTCCTTCCTCATGAGTTGAGAAATTAGAAAATATCTTACAAATATGTGGGTTTTTGGTAACGAAATTAGAAGGTAAACAATTTCTCCAAAATGAATTATAAAAGTGTTGATATTAGTTGGCAGGTTTGTTTACTTCAACATGATTGTGCTTAAATATATTTCTAATACTTTTTAAGACTTTTTCTGGTTGATGTTTTCTAAACCCCATTTCCCACCTGTTTATCCAGAAATCCTAGCCTTTACTTGTACCTCATTTTAAGATGGAAAATGGTTGTCAAGTCTATCTATGCCTTCATTTCCCCCGAAATATACATTCTTGTCTTTAATTTGAATGGAAATGCCCAGGAGCAATTAGTATATACAGTACATCCACTTATAAATGACACTGGATGCACTCGGTTTTAAATATGAATGTGTCCGTCGTTACAAGCTCTCCTCAGTTCACACATTTTCAACATAGAGAGTACACTGGAATCTTCCAGAAAGAGTAGGCTGGCAGTGAGGCAGAAGTTTCGCTCCTGAACATGAGCATGCCTGCCAAAAGCGGTCATTTAAAAAGCCATCAATATCATTTAGCACACAGCAATAAACCCTCTTCCATCCTCCTGGTTTTTTTCTGGTACTCCAAATACAAAACGTTTGTGTTTCAAGGCTATATCCAAGAGGCTGTAGCAAATCCAGCTGCGTCAATAAATCACCTCCAAATTCAACTATTTGCTCTGTGTCTTCTCCTCCGGCCCTCTGTAGATTTACGAGCGGCTGTCAAACGTGATGTGTTGTTGTTGTTGTTGTAATCCCCTCTCTTCTTCCAGGTAGCCCAGCTGCTTAAATACTGGATGTTAATTAAAACAATGTGTGTGGACCATAACTGTCCAGCTGGTCTGATGGGGGGAAACTTTGTTTTGGTTTAAAACTATGAAGTTGATCTTGTCTGACTCATTCTTTGCATCCATAGCTCCTCCATGTATGATTGTCAGAGGTTGTGTTACCTTTCTCCATCCCCATCAGCTTTATAGCAAACTAAGTGGCTGTGGGTGCGAACAGAGCTATGCTGTCCAGCTAGCTTTCTCTCTCTCTCTCTCTCTCTCCCTCTCTCTCTCTCTCTCTCTCTTTCTCTTTCCCTCTCTCTCCCTCTCTCACTCTCTCTCTTTTTCTCTCTCTCTGTCTCCCCTCTCTTTCACTCTCTCTCCCTCTCTCTCTCTTTTCTCTCTCTCTCTTTTCTCTCTCTCTCTTTTCTCTCTCTCTCTCTCTCTCTCTCTCTCTGTCTCCTGTCTTCTGTCTCCTGTCCTCTTTCTCTTTCCCTCTTCTCTCCCTCTTTCTCTCTCTCTCTGTCTCTTTGTCTTTCCCTCTCTCTCTGTCTCTCTCTGTCTCTCTCTGTCTGTCTCCCCTCTCTCTCATTCTCTAATATCTCTCTCTCTCTTCTCTCTGTCATTAGTGTGTGTACTTTACTGTATTTATACTTGAGATATCGCTTTTCAACAGGAAAAGTTCAAGAAATCTCTGGAGGACATCGTTAAGACCTGTCACTCCTCTCCCTGTGCTTTCAAAAGCTGTTAAGACCTCGTTCTCACTGGCTTTCAAAAGGTTGGATTAGGGGTGAGGAAAACTCTGTGGTGACACTTGGCCCTCTAGTTGTCAAGTCTTCTGGAATTGGTGCCAGAGACGATCTGACACACAGGATGTAAAGAAGCCTTCACAGGGGTGTGTGAAAGAGATGAACTATGGTCTTTGTCATATCTGGCACGTTAAGCATTCCGGACTAGACTGCTTGCCTGAACAGGCTGCCTTGTTGTCCAGTGCACTCCTTGCCTGACAAGCTCTCAGCCGAGCCCAGAGCTTTAACCAACTGTATTCTGTCTCAGCCGAGCCCAGAGCTTTAACTAACTGTATTCTGTCTCAGCTGAGCCCAGAGCTTTAACTAACGTATTCTGTCTCAGCCGAGCCAGAGCTTTAACTAACTGTATTCTGGTCAAAGCCGAGCCCAGAGCTTTAACTAACTGTATTCCGTCTCAGCCGCCCAAAGAGCTTAACTAACTTATTCCGTCTCAGCAGCCAGAGCTTTAACTAACTGTATCCGTCTCAGCCGAGCCCAGAGCTTTAACTAACTGTATTCCGTCTCAGCCGAGCCCAGAGCTTTAACTAACTGTATTCCGTCTCAGCCCGAGCCCAGAGCTTTAACTAACTGTATTCCGTCTCAGCCGAGCCAGAGCTTTAAACTAACTGTATTCTTCTCCAGCCGAGCCCAGAGCTTTAACTAACTGTATTCCGTCCAGCCGAGCCCGAGCTTTAACTAACTGTATTCCGTCTCAGCCGAGCCCAGAGCTTTAACTAACTGTATTCCGTCTCAGCCGAGCCCAGAGCTTTAACTAACTGTATTCGTCTCAGCCGAGCCCAGAGCTTTAAACTAACTGTATTGCCGCTCAGCCGAGCCCGAGAGCTTTAACTAACTGTATTCTGTCTCAGCCGAGCCCAGAGCTTTAACTAACTGTATTCCGTCCAGCCGAGCCCAGAGCTTTAACTAACTGTATTCTGTCTCAGCCGAGCCCAGAGCTTTAACTAACTGTATTCCGTCTCAGCCGAGCCCAGAGCTTTAACTAACTGTATTTCTCTCAGCCGAGCCCAGAGCTTTAACTAACTGTATTCTGTCTCAGCCGAGCCCAGAGCTTTTAACTAACTGTATTCCGTCTCAGCCGAGCCCAGAGCTTTAACTAACTGTATTCCGTCTCAGCCGAGCCCAGAGCTTTAACTACTGTATTCCGTCTCCAGCCGAGCCCAGAGCTTTAACTAACGTGTATTCTGTCTCAGTGAGCCCAGAGCTTTAACTAACTGTATTCTGTCTCAGCCGAGCCCAGAGCTTTAACTAACTGTATTCCGTCTCAGCCGAGCCCAGAGCTTTAACTAACTGTATTCTGTCTCAGCCGAGCCCAGAGCTTTAACTAACTGTATTCTGTCTCAGCCGAGCCCAGAGCTTTAACTAACTGTTATGCTTCTCAGCTGACCCAGAGCTTTAACTAACTGTATTCCGTCTCAGCTGAGCCCAGAGCTTTAACTAACTGTATTCCGTCTCAGCTGAGCCCAGAGCTTAACTAACTGTAATTCCGTCTCAGCCGAGCCCAGAGCTTTAACTAACTGTATTCTGTCTCAGCTGTCGATTTGACTGAAGGACGTGGAATCTGTCGTCATCTATCTGACCTCAGACTAGTAGATCATCTGACTGATTGTCATATTTTTTTCCCCCATCAACATTTGTGACCTGTTGCCACAAGAAAAGGTCAACCAGTGAAGAACAAACACCATTGTAAATACAACCCATTTTTATGTTGATTTATTTTCCCTTTTGTACTTGAACTATTTGCACAACACTGTACATAGCCATAATATGACATTTGAAATGTCTTTATTCCTATGAGTGTAATGTTTGCTGTCAATTTTTTATTGTTTATTTCACTTTTGTTTATCTATTTCTTGCTTTAGCAATGTAAAGATATAATTTCCATGCCAATAAAGACCCTTAAATTGAATTGAGAGAGAGAAAGAGAGAGAAATTCTGTTACAGACAGTGTTGTGATGTTTTTTCCACATCAGGCAGCATACAGCACAAGCCTGGAGCCTAACAGGAGGCAGACTGCATTTAAATGTGTCTCTGTTTGTGTCTGTAATCAGCGGTGGTTGTCATAACAATAACACATTCAATACAGTTAAAAACTCCTAACACAGTGTGGTATCCCTGGAGGTCTACCCCGGGGGTTGGTGATAGAGGGGAGGTAGGTGCCGCGACGTTGGCTCCTTCTGCTGGTAGTACCCGAGCTGGGCACCCCGACACTGATGGGGGTAATTAGGGGAGAGTGCCAACCAGCCGTGCAGGCCACATAAATGGTGCACCGTGGCGCACCGCGAGGGAGAAAAAAAGAGAGACAATGAGTGAGCCTACAGAGGGAGACGAAGAGAGAGGCAAGGAGTGAGCCTACAGAGGGAGACGAAGAGAGAGGCAAGGAGTGAGCCTACAGAGGGAGACGAAGAGAGAGGCAAGGAGTGAGCCTACAGAGGGAGATGAAAGAGGCAAGGAAGTGAGCCTACAGAGGGAGATGAAGAGAGAGGGCAAGGAGTGAGACCTACAGAGGGAGACGAAGAGAGAGACAAGGAGTGAGCCTACAGAGGGAGATGAAAGAGGAGACAAGGAGTGAGCCTACAGAGGGAGACGAAGAGAGAGGCAAGGAGTGAAGCCTACAGAGAGGAGATGAAGAGAGAAGAGGCAAGGAGTGGCCTACAGAGGGAGACGAAGAGAGAGGCAAGGAGTGGAGCCTACAGAGGGAGATGAAGAGAGGCAAGGAGTGAGCCTACAGGAGGAGATGAAGAGAGAGACAAGGAGTGAGCCTACAGAGGGAGATGAAGAGAGAGACAAGGAGGAGCTACAGAGGGAGACGAAGAGGGGAGAAAGGAGTGAGCCTACAGAGGGAGATGAAGAGAGAGACAAGGAGTGAGCCTACAGAGGGAGATGAAGAGAGGAGACAAGGAGTGAGCCTACAGAGGAGATGAAGAGAAGAGACAAGGAGTGAGCCTACAGAGGGAGATGAAGAGAGAGACAAGGAGTGAGCTACAGAGGAGATGAAGAGAGAGGCAAGGAGTGAGCCTACAGAGGGAGACGAAGAGAGAGGCAAGAGAGATGATCCTACAGAGGGAGATGAAGAAGAGAGGCAAGGAGTGAGCCTACAGAGGGAGATGAAAGAGAGGCAAGGAGTGAGCCTACAGAGGGAGACGAAGAGAGAGGCAAGGAGTGAGCCTACAGAGGGAAACGAAGAGGGAGACAAAGGAGTGAGCCTACAGAGGGAGACGAAAAGAAGGCAAGGAGTGAGCCTACAGAGGGAGACGAACAACGCTCCCAGAGGCACGGAGCCCAAATGAGAAGAATGACCGAGCCAAACCAAAGTTATTTTGTTGTACGGGTATTTTTTGTTGCAGAGGTAAAGTCGTGTTTTCTGACTAGAACTGCCTGTCTCTGTGTCCATCTATGTGCGCTCAACCCAACACCCACGCTTTACGACAACAGTCATAATAACACATTTAATATAATGACTCAACTCATGATAACACATTTAATATAATGACCTCAACTCATAATAACACATTTAATATAATAACCTCAACTCTTGATAACACATTCCTGCCATCTCTTCACAGCAGATTGACTAGGACAAGAGCTGTTTTTACATTTCAACCCACTGAGCTGGTGCTACTACAGACTTCAACCAGCTGAGCTGGTGCTACTACAGACTTCAACAGCTGAGCTGGTGCTACTACAGACTTCAACAGCTGAGCTGGTGCTACTACAGACTTCAACCAGCTGAGCTGGTGTACTACAGACTTCAACAAGCTGAGCTGGTGCTACTACAGACTTCAACAAGCTGAGCTGGGCTACTACAGACTTCAACCAGCTGAGCTGGTGCTACTACAGACTTCAACAAGCTGAGCTGGTGCTACTACAGACTTCAACCGCTGAGCTGGTGCTACTACAGACTTCAACCAGCTGAGCTGGTGCTTACTACAGACTTCAACAAGCTGAGCTGGTGCTACTACAGACTTCAACCAGCTGAGCTGGTGTACTACAGACTTCAACCAGCTGAGCTGGTGCTACTACAGACTTCAACAGCTGAGCTGGTGCTACTACAGACTTCAACCAGCTGAGCTGGTGCTACTAGACTTCAACACACTGAGCTTGTGTTACTACAGACTCAACAGCTGAGCTGGTGTTACTACAGATTCAACCAGCTGAGCTGTTGTTACTACAGACTTCAACCAGCTGAGCTGGTGCTACTACAGACTTCAACAAGCTGAGCTGGTGCTACTAACAGACTTCAACCAGCTGAGCTGGTGTACTACAGACTTCAACAAGCTGAGCTGGTGTTACTACAGACTTCAACCAGCTGAGCTGGTGTACTACAGACTTCAACCAGCTGAGCTGTGTTACCAGACTTCAACCAGCTGAGCTGGTGCTACTACAGACTTCAACAAGCTGAGCTGGTGCTACTACAGACTTCAACAAGCTGAGCTGGTGCTACTACAGACTTCAACAAGCTGAGCTTGTGCTACTACAGACTTCAACAAGCTGAGCTGGTGCTACTACAGACTTCAAACAGCTGAGCTGGTGCTACTACAGACTTCAAAAGCTGAGCTGGTGCTACTACAGACTTCAACCCGCTGAGCTGGTGCTACTACAGACTTCAACCAGCTGAGCTGGCTGCTTTACTAACAGGACTTCAACCAGCTGAGCTGGTGCTACTACAGACTTCAACAGCTGAGCTGGTGCTACTACGACTCCCTCAACCAGCTGAGCTGATGCTACTTACAGACTTCAACAGCTGAGCTGTGCTACTACAGACTTCAACAGCTGAGCTGGTGCTACTACAGACTTCAAACAGCTGAGCTGGTGCTACTACAGACTTCAACAAAGCTGAGCTGATGTTACTACAGACTTCAACAAGCTGAGGCGGTGCTACTACAGACTTCAACAAGCTGAGTGGTGTACTACAGAACTTCAACAGCTAGCTGGTGCTACTACAGACTTCAACACAGCTGAGCTGGTGCTACTACAGACTTCAAACAAGCTAGCTGTGTACTAAGACTTAACCAGCTGAGCTGGTGCTACTACAGACTTCAACAAGCTGAGCTGGTGCTACTACAGACTTCAACAAGCTGAGCTGGTGCTACTACAGACTTCAACAGCTGAGCTGTGTACTACAGACTTCAACAAGCTGAGCTGGTGCTACTACAGACTTCAACCAGCTGAGCTGGTGCTACTACAGACTTCAACAAGCTGAGCTGGCTAATGGTGCCATAGGCTGTCCCTCTCTTGGTCCCTCTCTGAAATCTGTGGCTCCATCTTAAATCAGTTCAATTAAAATGTGAAAAGTTTGAAAATAGAAAATGTTCCTCCATGTTTTTGACCATCCAGACTAGAGACATGGTGATCTGGGTCCGTCTCTGACTAGTCGTCTGTGGGAGACAGAGGGAGCTGAAGGCCTGTTGGATCTGAGAACCGTGGTTTACCTCCCACAACCCTCCCATCCGGTGGTGGGATGACCTCATAGTAAGGTTTCTTTCTACAGTTCCACTACACTTATGGTTTAGGGGGAATCCGCAGGGTTGCCACTTGGCAGCTACTGATGAAGCAGCTTTTCTTAGAAACCAACATAAAGAAATCATTTCACTTACTAAATTGGTTAATGTCATGGAATACTTTTTCCCCAATAATCTGCTGCAGTCGTGTACCAGTCCGGTCAAAGACAGGTCGAAATCTGTCATTTCTAAATGTACCTCACCTCTATCTCCTCCTCCTTCTCCCTCTCTCACATCACCCTGTCTCTCTCCAGCTCCCATCTGGTTGCAGTGGCTTTTCCAAAATAACCAGAAGTCAAACAGCATGTAACCATCTCACTGCTCGTTAGACAGATGTTCCCTTGTGCTCTGGCTCTTAACAGGATGGTTGTGCATGCCGCACCGTGCCTGTTCCCAATGGAGTATGTGTGGTTAACCACCCCATCAGAGTCCAAACCAAGCCTTGGCTTTGTATTGGAGAGGTTTGTGAACGAGAAATATAGATTGATTCTATAATGTAATTATTGTTGAGGTTATCTGAACTCTTTTAGGAGGGCCGTCTTTTCAAAGGAAATCAAAAGCAATATCATATCCTCAGTCGGAATAGAAGACTATCATACAAAACAACATGATGTGATTATAAATCCTAGACCCAAATGACCCCAGCTATCCTAGACCCATATGTCCCCAGCTATCCTAGACCCATATGTCCCCAGCTATCCTAGACCCAAATGACCCCAGCTATCCTAGACCCATATGACCCCAGCTATCCTAGACCCCATATGACCCCAGCTATCCTAGACCCAAATGACCCCAGCTATCCTAGACCCATATGACCCCAGCTATCCTAGACCCCTTGACCCCAGCTATCCTAGACCCAATGACCTCAGCTATCCTAGACCCATATGACTTCCAGCTATCCTAAACCCATATGACTCCCAGCTACTAAAACCCCTTGACCCCAACTATCCTAGGCCCATATGACCCCAGCTATCCTAGACCTATAGGACCCCAACTATCCTAGGCCCATATGACCCCAGCTATCCTAGACCCATATGACCCCAGCTATCCTGGACCCCATATGACCCCAGCTATCCTGGACCCCATATGACCCCAGCAATCCTGGACCCCATATGACCCCAGCTATCCTAGACCCCATATGACCCCAGCTATCCTGGACCCCATATGACCCCAGCTATCCTAGACCCACATCTGAAACATCAGACAGAGTAACAGTGGCAGAAACCTGCTCCTCTGTGCTACGTCAAAGACAACTGGTATTATATGTCAACATGGGTCCACATTATTTCCATGGCAATAATGAGAACACGAAGCAGCCAAAACTCGTTGGTCCTTTAAAAACCTGCTGTATGTAACATATGTTGTGCTGTAGTTTGGAAAATAAATACATGTGACTCTGGATGACGACATAATGATGTTTGTTTCCAACATTACGGCTGTTTTCCTAAAGAAGTTAAATCTGCTACGTGGTTTTGTTTCCTTGCCACGATACTAAGGAGTATGGCGATACTAGTATCGTCCCAGCCCTAGTTCACATCATGTAGGGAAGAGTGAGTGATTCCCTTCCCCCTGTCTCTGGTCCAGTGCTCTTAATGTAAACAGACACTGTTGTCCTTGTATCTAGCATGAGATGTTACAAGCACACGTCATAACTTAGGTAATACATGAGATAACACATTCTTATTCCCCTCCCCCTTGTATTGTGTCATCAAGCGTATTTATAGCCCTAGAGGGAACGATATTGTGAATTTGAGAAGGGAATGGATTTGATGTCGACATGTCCTTTTGATCATTGCTTTGGCCTTGTTTCAAACATCTTGTACAGGGTTTCCTCGTACGGATGCCATCCCTTTTACTTAACGATAGTGCCATACAACTTAGACACCTACATATCCGTCATTGGAGGGGTGACCGTTTCAAATGAAGAACTTGACCCATAGTGTAAAATTCACAGTGAACTGAAAAACAGCTGATGGACCAAAGATTCAATAAAACGGTATGTTGCTGATTCTAAGCAGTCACAGTGATGCCAATGTCCTTGATAGTCAGACAGAGAGAGATTTTAAACATTTTGGCTTGTCAGTGCTAGCTGTGCCACTAGAGATCCTGGTTTAAGTCCAGGCTCTCTCGCAGCCGGCTGCGACCGAGAGACCCATGGGATGGGGACACAATTGGCCCAGCGTCGTCCGGGTTAGGGGAAGGTTTGGCCGGCAGGGATGTTCTTATCCCATCGCGCTCTAGTGACTCCTGTGGCGAGCCGGGCGCAATGCACGCTGACACGGTCGCCAGGTGTACAGTGTTTCCTTTTGACACATTGGCTTCCGGGTTAAGCAGGCATTGTGCCAATAGCAGTGTGGCTTGGCAAGGTTGTATTTCGGAGGACGCATGGCTCCCGACCTTCGCCTCTCCCGAGTCCGGAAGGGAGTTGCAGCGATGAGACAAGACTGTAACTACCAATTGGATACCATGAAATTGGGGAGAGAAAGGGGTAAAAGTAAGAAAAACAGCAACAACAAAAACATATTGGCCTGTGACAACGTTCCTGGAAAAAAGCAGACGTTACCAAATGAAATGACCGGGTCCTTTGTTTTTTGTTTTTTACCTCCCTTTTTTTCTCCCCAATTGTGATCTTGTCTGATCGCTGCAACTCCCCAACGGGCTCGGGAGAGGCGAAGGTAGAGTCATGTGTTCCTCCAAAACATGACCCGCCAAGCCGCGCTTCTTAACACCCGCTCGCATAACCTGGAAGCCAGCCGCACCAAAGTGTCAGAGGAAACACCGTTCAACTGACGACCGAGGTCAGCCTGCAGGCTTCCTGCCCGCCACAAGGAGTCAATAGAGCGCGATGAGCCAAGTAAAGAGTGCAACAGTGCAACAATTAAAAGGTCAATGAGGACACAAGGTTAACTCAGATAGTTCATGTAGCTATTTTGTTAGCTGTTTATCAGTCTTATTGCTTAGGGATGGAAGTTGTTCAAGAGCCTGTTGGTGCCGGTCTTGATGCACCGGTACCACCTGCCATCAGGAAGCAGAGAGAATAGTCTATGGCTTGGGTGGCTGGAATCTTTAACGATTTTCCTGATCTTCCTTTCACACCGCCTGATGTAGAGGTCCTGGATGGCAGGGCGCTCGGCCCTCTGTAGCGCCATGCGATCAAGGGCTGTGCTATTGCCATACCAAGCAGTAATGCAGCCAGTCAAAATGCTCTTAATGGTACAGCTGTATAACTTTCTGAGGATTTGAGGGCCCGTGCCAAAATGTTTAACCTGCCAAGGGGAACCTGCCTTCTTCACAACTGTGCGCGTGTGCGTGGACCATTTTAAGTCCTTAGTGATGTGGACACTGAGGAACTTGAAGCTCTCGATTCGCTCCACTGAAGCCCCATCGATGTGAATGGGGGCGTGCTTGCCCCCCCCTGTTTCCTGTATTCCATGATCGATCAGCTCCTTGGTCTTATTGACGTTGAAGGGTAGGTTGTTGTCCCGGCAACACACTGCCAGGTCACTGACCTTCTCCCTGTAGGTTGACTCATCGTCGTCGGTGATCAGGTCTACCACCGTTGTGTAGAAAGCAAACTTGATGATGGTGTTGGAGTCGTGCGTGGCCATGCAGTCGTAGGTGAACAGGGAGTACAGGAGGGGACTAAGCACACACCCCTGTGGGACCCCTGTGTTGAAGGTAAGTGTGGTGGAGGTGATGCTGCCTACCCTCACCACAATAGGGTCGGCCCATCAAGAATACCAAGATCCAGTTGCAGATGTAGGTGTTCCAGACCCAGAGCCCTAAGTTTGGTTATGAGGTTGGAGGGGACAATGGTGTTGAACGCTGAGTTGTAGTCAATAAAGAGAATTCTCACAGGTATTCCTCTTATCTAGGTGGGTGAGGGCAGTGTGGAAAGCAATTGAGATTACGTCATCTATGGATCTGTTGGGGCGGTATGCAAACTGGAGTGGGTCTAGGGTGTCTGGGATGGTGGAGTTAATAACCAGCCTCTCAAAGCACGATTACAGAAGTGAGTGCTACAGGGTGGTAGTTATTGTGGCCTGAAGCCTTGAGAACAGGAATGATGGTGGTCATCTTAAAACATGAGGATTACAGACTGGGAACAAGGAGAGGTTGAAAATGACTGTGAATATGTCTGCCAGCTGTTCTGTGCATGGTCTGAGAACACGCCCAGGAATACTGTTGGGTCCCGTGGCCTTGCGGGTGTTGACCTGATTAAAGACCTTTCTCACGTCAGCCTCGGAGAGCGAGATCACCCAATCCTCTTGGTCAGTGACGGCCCTCACACCTGGCACGATGTTGTTATTGTCAAACCGTGCATAAAATGCATTGAGTTGGTCTGGTAGAGAGGCATCGTTGGGCAGATCACGGCTGGTTCTTCCTTTGAAATCCGTAATGTACTGTAGCCCCTGTCACATGCGGCAGGCGTCAGAGCCGGTGTAATATGATTCCTATATTGTCCTTTTGTTCGTTTGATGACTCTGCGGAGGTCGTAACGGGACTTCTTGTACACATTCCTGTCCTCGGCCGCATCCTCAGTCTTTGTGGTTGAATCTATGTTTGAAATTCACTGCTCGACTGAAGGACCTTACAGATAATTTGATGTGTGGGGTACAGAGATGAGGTAGTCATTCAAAAATCATGTTAATTACTATTATTACACACAGAGTCCATGCAAATACTTATATGAGTTGTTAAGCACATTTTTACTCCTGAACTTACAGTATTTCGGCTGGCCATAACAATAGTAGCGGGGTACGTGCTAATAACGTTTCAATTGGTGACGTTACTCGCTCTGAGACCTTGAAGTAGTTGCCGTGGCTTTTGTGGAGTGATGGGTAACGGTGCTTCGAGGGTGGCTGTTGTCAATGTGTGCAGAGGGTCCCTGGTTCGATCCCAGGTACGGGCGAGGAGAGGGACGGAATCTATACTGTTACACATACACATATACGTGTATGAAACAGTGAGCTCTGCAGACTATTCCACGAATTAGGGGGTAAAAAACAAAACGCATATTTTCCCAAATCTGTGGAGACTGAAGGGATCTCTAATGTTATCCATTCCTGAGAATTGGGTTTGGTAACTTCTGATTCTTCTATTATTTAAGGATGTTACTTATGGAGGGAGTTTCTGTAAGATTGCTTTGTAAGTAAGTAAAAGAGAATGCAGCTCTCTTCTTACAGACAGAGAGGTCCATCCCACATGTTATACTGACTACTATGAGGTAGAGGTCGACCGATTATGATTTTTCAATGCCGATACCGATACCGATTATTGGAGGACCCAAAAAAAGCAGACGGTCGATTTTTTAATTATTTATTTATTTATTTGTAATAATGACAATTACAACAACACTGAATTAACACTTTTACTTTTACTTAATATAATACATCAATCAAATCAATTTAGCCTCAAATAAATAATGAAACATGTTCAATTTGGTTTAAATAATTCAAAAACAAAGTAAAAGTGCAATATGTGCCATGTAAAAAAAAGTTTAAGTTCATTGCTCAGAACATATGAAAGCTGGTAGTTCCTTTTAACATGAATCTTCAATATTCCCAGGTAAGAAGTTTTAGGTTGAAATTATTATAGGAATTATAGGACTATTTCTCTGTATACCATTTGTATTTCAAATACCTTTGACTATGGGATGTTCTTATAGGCACTATAGTATTGCCAGTGTAACAGTATAGCTTCCGTCCCTCTCCTCGCCCCTACCTGGGCTCGAACCAGGAACACATCGAAAACAGCCACCCTCGAAGCATCGTTACCATTTCACATCGGTTACACCAGCCTAATATCGGGAGTTGATAGGCTTGAAGTCATAAATAATCTTTTCAAGAGCTGCCTTTGAAATATATTCAAATATAAAGCCCGCAGAGATAAAATGGTGATTAAATGCATTAATGATATTAATTTGGTCAGTAATAGGGCCAGAATCTAAATTAATTTCTTGGGGGAGAGAAGAGGAGACACAACCCTTCAGTGATGTAACAGCTTTCCAACATTTAGCTTTCCCTGTACATTCAGATAGTGTATTAACATAAATCAGATTTTGCTTTTTTTAACTAGTTTTACACACAGATTTCTGTCTACAAACAGGCTCTCAAAGTGCTTGATAAGAAGCCCAATAGCCATCATCACTGTTACATCCTCAGAAAGCATGAGCTCCTGAGTTGGGAAAATCTTGTGCAATACACCGACGCATGTCTTGTATTAAAGATCCTAAATGGCCTGGCTCCCCCTTCACTCAGTATTTTTGTTAAACAGAAAACCCAAACATATGGCAGCAGATCCACAAGGTCTGCCATGAGAGGTGACTGTATAGTTCCCTTAAGGAAAAGCACCTTTAGTCAATCTGCTTTCAGTGTGAGAGCTTCCCATGTCTGGAATACACTGCCATCAGACACACATAACTGCACCACCTATCACACTTTCACAAAAAACATGAAGACATGGCTAAAGGTCAATCAGATTTGTGAACATAATCCCTAGCTGTGTATTGCCGTCTGTAGCTTGTGAGGTGTGGAAACACTTTGTTGCTTTTATGGATTTTGTCTTGTTGCTTTTTGTCTTATGTTGCTCTGTCTGTATGCTACGTCTTGCTTGTCCTATGTTGCTCTGCGTGTGCTCACTGCTCAATGATTGTCTGTATTGTAATTGTTTTTATTAACCTGCCCAGGGACTGCGGTTGAAAATTAGCCGGCTGGCTAAAACCGGCACTTTTACTGAAACGTTGATTCATGTTGTAACGCTCTTCTACTTCGTCCTCCTCAGACGAGGAGAGGCGAGAAGGATCGGATGACCAAAACGCAGCGTGGTAATTTGACATTATATTTATTTAAAGAAAAGATGAAAAAAACACGGAAACACTTTAACCCACTACAAAACAACAAACGAAGTAGACAGACCTTGACTTACGAACTTACATACAACGAAGAACGCACGAACAAGTACAGACTACAAATAAATAAATGAACGAACGAACGAACGAACGAACGAACGAACGAACGATACAGTCCCGTATGGTGAAATAACGACACAGACACAGGAGACAACCACCCACAACAAACAATGTGAAACCACCTACCTTAATATGGTTCTCAATCAGAGGAGATGAAAACCACCTGCCTCTAATTGAGAACCATATCAGGTCACCCATTAACCAACATAGAAACACATAACATAGAATGCCCACCCACACTCACGCCCTGACCGACTAACACATACAAAAACAACAGAAAACTGGTCAGGAACGTGACAAATGTGCACTGTCCCTGTAAAAATAAACTCAAACTCAAAACTCAATCGCCTGGAAGACTACCAGTCTGGAACAGAGTCTGTGAATCTAGCTTTGGCTAGATTCTCTGTTGTGTAGGACTTCAGATAACTCTGGACTGAACCGAGGGCAAGACCTATTTTTAATCCTCCGTTTTTTAAAAGGAGCATGTTTATCTACAAAACAATTGAAAACATTTGAGAAGTGGTTCAGATGCAATACAATCAAAGTCACCAAAATAAAGACCAGTTCAATGAAATGTTTAAAATTCCTCTTGTTAATAAAACAAGGTTTGGATCGAGGCATCCGTATATCCCTGACACATACAATGGGACAGCGGTCACTAAAATCCAAAGCAAATACCCCACTCCCAGCATATTTCTCTGGAGTATTTGTAAATATGAGGTCAATCAAAGTCGATTTTAGGCTTTGTAATCAGCTGGGACAAATTTAGATTAGTATAAAACTCCTTTAAACAGTCAGCATCCTGCGCTCCCCGTGCATGATCAAAGTCTCCATCCATCAACACCTCTGGGGTAGTAAAAATAGCAATTAAATCAGTGAGTTCGATTGACTTTTTACGACTAACCGGATTGTCACAAGACCTGGATCCTGTCCTGTCCTGGCAAGCACATCATGTGCTGTCATTTTCCATTTCATAATATTAAACTCTGAACACTCCTACTGGTATTTAAAAAGTTTGAGGATGTGGACCTTTTCTGTTGACGGGAGACACAAAGTTTTCTGTTGACAGGAGACACAAAGTTTTCTGTTGACGGGAGACACAAAGTTTTCTGTTGACGGGAGACACAAAGTTTTCTGTTGACGGAGACACAAAGTTTTCTGTTGACGGAGACACAAAGTTTTCTGTTGACGGGAGACACAAAGTTTTCTGTTGACGGAGACACAACGTTTTCTGTTGACGGAGACACAACGTTTTCTGTTGACGGGAGACACAAAGTTTTAGTGTTTGGATGAATCGTCTCCCAGAACTCGCTCGCTTTTATGTGTTGTCAAACCCAGTTGAGTGTCGATGAGAGAGGAGACCGTGTGGGATCCAAATCTGAAACCCAGAACAGAAACAACCTCTCCTCTACTTTGATCACAGCTGTTGTTCAGATATTGTGATTTAGACCTGCACCAGATCATAAAGATCATAAAGACACAGTGTTACTGTGTAACACATCTTTCATTTCATGACAGGCCGGTACAAGCCAGGGGCCTTGGTGTACTCTCCATACTGTTCTCATTCAGCCTCTGATTGGATTTTAAAACAATATCAATAAAGCTATATTCAATTCGATATATAGAAGTGAACCGTTATATCTATATTCAAAACAACGACGAGTCCAACACAGAACTCAATTGTCCCCGTTTTGAGCTTCTCACACAACAAGAGTACATAATCACATGAATACATCAACTAAACAGAAAACAACTGTTGACATCTGAAGAAGCCAAGTTGATATTGACCTTGTTTCTGCCTGTGGTTGTGGTATGGTTGTGGTATGGTTGTGGTATGGTTGGTTGGTTGTAACTATATGAATTCAAAGCAAAGCTATGTGCAGAGAATAGTATGGGGTGGTTAAACCTGTTGCATGGAATTCATGTATAAAATATACACCTCAAAGAACAGCTATACACAGAAAATAGCACGGGAACTGTTTTGAAGTGTAACCCTGTTAGAAAACACCATATTACAAAGGCACATTTCTGTGATTTAAAAATGAAAGGTTTTAGTTCACTAGCTACATACAGTATGTACATGTCTAAGTCCCAAATGGTACTGTTTTTGACCAGGAGCCATAGGGTAGTATTGCACTATGTAGGGAGTAGAGTGCCATTTGGTACGGAGGCTAACTCCTGCATGGCGACACTGACGTTTAAATGATGTGTGGCGTCTGCTTACGGTTGAACGGTTGACTTCCTACATGTCGGTCAGGTCCACATTCCAGCACTAACCTCAACCTCATAGCCCCATATATCATCTAATGGTTGCAGTCCGTCCAGTTGTGGCTCGGCAGACAGAAAGGCAGAAAAGACTCTCCTGCTCTCTGGTTCTTGTTCTGCTCAGCATTCACTTCTTAACCTTCTGAACTGAAAGACTTGTGGGCCCTGGTCAAAAAGTAGTGCACTATATAGGGAATAGGGCCCTGGTCTATAGTAGTGTACTATATAGGAAATAGGGCCCTGGTCAAAAAGTAGAGCACTACATAGGGAATAGGGCCCTGGTCTATAGTAGTGTACTATATAGGAAATAGGGCCCTGGTCTATAGTAGTG
>NW_019942717.1:308801-317610 GCF_002910315.2 Salvelinus sp. IW2-2015 | reverse complement strand
ATGACGTTGTGTGTACCTTGTAACATATTCACTCTCTTCTCCTCTCCTCTCCTCTCCTCTCCTCTCCTCTCCTCTCCCTGCTTTTCACCACATGGCTCCACAGTAGCTAGGTTTCCATCCAATTTAATGTGAATCTTCTAAAATCCGCAGATTTTCTCACCAGTGGTGTGTTTCCACCAAACTGACTTGTTTCGGATAAAAAGCAGGCTGTGACGACTTAGTGCACATAAAAAGTACTTTTTCGCTAAAGTTTTTCATGTACCTAATAAAAATCTAAAGTTCAATGTGTTTCCATCACATTTTCAACTTTTGTCACAAAATCTCTAGCCAACAGCTTGCAGATAAGAGTTTGGGTATGCTAGCCTACATGATGAGATTGTTATGGCAGCCAAGGATCGATCATCATGTCACCAGAATAAGACCCTCAATATTTATTGGAAAGGAGCATCAAACACATCACTGTGCAATTTCACCACCCTGTGAAGTTTGTCATAACATATTAAATCTCTAGCCTAAAAAACTTCAACCGTGTCTAGCTTATTTAGTTTTGGCGACATTTGAAAAGTTTACAGACAAATCACTGTTTCCATCAGGCCTGTCATGACATTTTTTATCCGACATGTACTTTACTCACATAAAATGGTTGGATGGGAACCTAGTTACAGTGACTCTTTTGGCCATCAACGTGTCGGCCATCTTGTTTAATCAGCAGAAGGCCTATGTCTACAGTAATTATAGCAATAATATGGCCATTCTAGAAAATGTAGTCTCTCTCAACCAGGGCTTTAAATTGTGAAAATTATTTTGCTGTGCGACCTGGATTTTTTTATTTTGGGGGGGGGGGGGCACCAGTGCGCCTAGAAAAAAACTACCCAGAGAATAATTAGACTTCGCTCTACTGCTGTTTCCGAGTGCCCTGGATGAAGAAGCGGTTGCACTGTACAGAGAAAATGGGTTGTCTCTAGCCCAAACCGTTCAAAAGTTGTGACTCATATTACCGGCATTAACTTTTTCCCTCTTCTTATCTGCATTGGCCGGCAGCATTTTACATTAATACTCTGCTTGTCTATCGTGAGTGCAATGATGTGTAACGAGGTAAAAAAAACAAAAAAAAAACAGTATTGGTTGTCTGAAGTAACATCTTTGTTGTTGTAATATTGCGAACTGACGCAACAGTTTCACGGCGACAGATTCCAGCTTAACCATTTGTTTATACCTGGTTCAATCATGTTAGCTAGGTAGTTAGCTAACATCCTGGTCACTTTACCAGTATATGGGCAATTCCAAAAACGATTAAATATCTGCTCCGAAATAAGATTCAAACTTGTCTGCAGAAAGAATCAGGTGTCAGCTATGACATCACACCTTGAGTTAGAAAAAATGTATTTTTGGTTTTTGAACTACAGTAAGTGAAGTGGATTTACACCCGGTAACGGAATTACGGTAACGGAATTACGGTAACGGAATTACATCATGGGTCCCCTCACTGTACTGTGCTGTACTCATTATTAGGAAGGTGTTCCTAATGTTTGGGATACTCAGTGTACGTCTTTGATAGGTTCAGTTTTGGTCCGGTCCGTCTGTGGACGTTAATATCAACGTTCATGGACGTTTGATGTTGGTTGGTGCTCAATGGGTGAGGATGCTGGTTACAGTAAATTGAATGAGTGGGGGCTCATGGGTAGGTCTCAGTAACTGGAGATTGTGAGAGAGGGAGAGGGAGAGGGAGAGGTTGTCCAGACTCAGACTGTTTTAACACTCTTGGTTTGACCTATTCAACAGAAAGACAAACAGTTATGAGCTGAACATACCAGTATGCCAGTGGAAGAGAGAACAGTAGCAGGTGATCCAACTGTGGTTTGTAACTACTATGATTTCCCATTGTAGCCAATTCAGTTCTAGTAATTCCGTTACTGATTGTTTTGGTCATTCTATTACCAATTTGTAACAGAATTACAAGTTTTAGTCACTTAATAATTCCTAAACAAAATGTATATCAGTAATATCGCCATAAATAATTGGTCGGTTTACCATTAATTGTTACTTAAACTTCATGAGGGAGAGAAATTAGAACATACTGTTTCTTAAAGGTACAGCATAAGATATTAGTTGGCAGGGCTGTATACTTCAACATGATTGTGTTTAAATATATTTATAATACCTCTTAAGACCTTTTCTGGTAGATGTTTTCTAAACCCCATTCCCCATTTCCCACCTGTTTATCCAGAAATCAAAGATAAAGATAAAAAATGGTTGACAAATGTTATCTATGCCTTCACCCCCCCCCCCCAAATATAGACTCTTAGCTTTCATTGGACACCCAATTTGATTTGCTCCTATGAACTCTACATGGTGTTGCCCGTGGGTCTTTTTCAATGGAAATGCCCACATTGAAACATGTAGGGAATTAAAGGAAAAGGGACAGCTTCTTCAGGAGATCATTGGTCAATGAATGAATGACAGATCTGATCTCTTGTATGTCTTCACTCATAAACTTAACATTCTTAAAGAGACAGTGTACACTTTTCTATGTAATTCATATAAAAAGGAAAATAGTGCTTTTACAATATAAAAACCTAATATTGCACAAATTACTTTGTAATTTCAATGACAAGTATTTTTGTAATTTCAATGAAAAGGTACCTAACTACCAGTGCTACCAATATTAAAAATGTACAGCCCTATCCTCAACAGATGTGTGCTCTACGAGTGGCAAAGTGACTCCAGATGCTATTTGGGACTTCAACACCTGTTATTTATTACTGTATCTGGGACACACAGGAGCCAAACCCCTGAGTCTAAGCCATCTGAAACCACATTGCTACATATTATGGTATTGCAACAATAGAGGAGGAAATAGATGTTAAATCTGTGAATGTATAGGATATTTTCCTCTCACCTCTAATTTTAAAGAGGCGTTGCTATAATTGTTTCTAATCTGATAACTCTCCCCCGTATGTTTGTTGTGAATTCTGGCAGCGCTCACTAAGTGTTTGGCAGCCCTCACTCAGGCACCCGAGTGGTGCAGTGGTCTAAGGCACTGCATCTCAGTGCTAGAGGTGGTTTTTATTTATTTTACATTTTTTTATTTCACTTTTATTTAACTAGGTAGGCTAGTTGAGAACAAGTTCTTATTTACAACTGCGACCTGGCCAAGACAAAGCAAAGCAGTGCGACACAAACAACAACACAGAGTTACACATGGGATAAACAAATGTACAGCCAATAACACAATAGAAAAATCTATATACAGTGTGTGCAAATGTAGTAAGATTAGGGAGGTAAGGCAATATTTAGGCCATAGTGGTGAAATAATAAAAATTTAGATTTAACACTGGAGTGGTAGATGTGCAGAAGATGAATGTGCAAGTATAGATACTGGGGTGCAAAGGAGCAAAAATAAATAAATAACAATATGGGGATGAGGTAGTTGGGTGGGCTATTTACAGATGGGATATGTACAGGTGCAATGATCGGTTAGCAGCTCTGACAGCTGATGCATAAAGTTAGCGAGGGAGATATGACTCCAGCTTCAGTGATTTTTGCAATTCGTTCCAGTCATTGGCAGCAGAGAACTGGAAGGAAAGGCAGCCAAAGCAGGAGTTGGCTTTGGGGATGACCAGTGAAATATACCTGCTGGAGCGCGTGCTATGGGTGGGTGTTGCTATGGTTACCAGTGAGCTGAGATAAGGCGGGGCTTTAACTAGCAAAGACTTATAGATGACCTGGAGCCAGTGAGTTTGGTGACGAATCTGAAAAGAGGGCCAGTCAACGAGAGCATTCAGGTCGCAGTGGTGGGTCACAGTGGGCACTGTGATAGACTACATCCAATTTGCTGAGTAGAGTGTTGGAGGCTATTTTGCAAATGACTTCGCTGAAGTCAAGGATCGGTAGGATAGACAGTTTTACGAGGGTATGTTTGGCAGCATGAGTGAAGGATGCTTTGTTGCGAAAATGGAAGCCGATTCTAGATTTAATTTTGGATTGGAGATGCTTAACGCGAGTCTGGAAGGAGAGTTTGCAGTCTAACCAGATACCTAGATATTTGTAGTTGTCCACATATTCTAAGTCAGAACCGTCCAGAGTAGTGATGCTAGACGGGCAGGCCGGTGCGGGCAGCGATCGGTTGACGAGCATGCATTTAGTTTAACTTGCATTTAAGATCAGTTGGAGTGTCACGATCGTCAAAGGGAGAGAGAGAGGACCAAGGCTTCTCTTTATTTCGAAGAAGAAAAAATAAACAAAACAACAAATAGACGAACGTGAAGCTATAAATGACTAAGTGCAAAAAACATGCAACATAGACACAGACATAGACAATTACCCACAAACACCTAAAGCCTATGGCTGCCTTAAATATGGCTCCCAATCAGAGACCACAATAACCACCTGTCTCTGATTGAGAACCAAATCAGGCAACCATAGACTTTTCTAAACACCTACACTGAACACAACCCCATACATACTACAAAACCCCCTAAACAATACACACACCCTAAACTAGACAAAACACACAAACATCCCCCATGTCACACCCTGACCTAACTAAACTAATCAAGAAAATATATATAACAAAGGCCAGGGTGTGACATGGAGGCCACGGAAGGAGTGTTGTATGGCATTGAAGCTCGTCTGGAGGTTTGTTAACACAGTGTCCAGAGAAGGGCCAGAAGTATACAGAACGGTGTCGTCTGCGTAGAGGTGGATCAGAGAATCACCCGCAGCAAGAGCGACATCATTGATGTATACAGAGAAATGAGTCGACCCGAGAATTGAATCCGGTGGCACCCCCATAGAGACTGCCAGAGGTCCGGACAATAGCTCCTCCGATTTGACACACTGAACTCTATCTGAGAAGTAGTTGGTGAACCAGGCGAGGCAGTCATTTGAGAAACCAAGGCTGTTGAGTCTGCCGATAAGAATGTGGTGATTGACAGAGTCGAAAGCCTTGGCCAGGTCGATGAAGACGGCTGCACAGTATTGTCTTTTATCGATGGCGGTTATGATATCGTTTAGGAACTACAGACAACCTGGTACGAATCCAGGGTGCATCACAACCGGCCGTGATTGGGCGGCGCACAATTAGCCCAGCGTCGTCCGGGTTTGGCTGGTGTAGGCCGTCATTGTAAATACGAATTTGTTCTTAACTGACTTGCCTAGTTAAATAAAAATTAAATGTATACAGGAACACATCAGGGATGTCTTTGTGAGTATGTGGTTGTGTCTCTATCTGTGTGTGCCCTACGGGCTCTGGTCAAAAGTAGTGCACTACATAGGGAATAGGGATCCATTTAGGATGAAGACATTGGTTGTCAGGGAGGTTTTTGGAAGGAACTGTGACCTAATAAGTGGTTGTCTCGACTTCCACCCTTTGTAATGACTAGTGTCATCTGCTTCACAGGACAGACAGTCTGTGATTTCATTTAGACATGGCAATATAAGTTATACACTATGGTAATGGGGTAGGCTCCCCCCTAATTTATGTGTTCTCTGTCACCTGGTGCTGCATGGCAAATGGTCCGGAAACAAAGGACAATGCCAAAGGACTAGTCAGCCCTTCCCCCTCTTAGGGGCCCAGATGTTTCTCTGTTGCAGTACCCAGAGGACTGACTAGTGACAGAATATTGCTAAACTATCCATGTAGTCTGTCATTGTAAAGTAGGCCATCATTGTAAAGTAGGCCATCATTGTAAAGTAGGCCATCATTGTAAAGTAGGTCATCATTGTAAAGTAGGCCATCATTGTAAAGTAGGCCGTCATTGTAAAGTAGGCCATCATTGTAAAGTAGGCCGTCATTGTAAAGTAGGCCATCATTGTAAAGTAGGCCATCATTGTAAAGTAGGCCATCATTGTAAAGTAGGCCATCATTGTAAATAAGAATTTGTTATTAACTGACTTGCCTAGTTAAATAAAGGTTCCATTTTTTTTTWATCCACAAGACTAGGATTGTCCAGGAATAGTTCCACGGACATGACAGTGAATTCAGCTTATTGCAGTGGCCTGCCCAGTCACCAGATCTCAATATGATTGAGCATCTGTGGGATAAGATTGAACGAGCTATTTGGAGTAGAGATTCACTACCGGCCAACTGACACAACTGTGGGAAGCATTGGAGTCAACATGGGCCAGCATCCCTATGGAATGCTTTTGACACCTTGTAGAGTCAATGCCCTGACTAGGGTTAAATATTTTCCTGGTATTTTACAAATGTTCCATCCCGAGAATAAATCCCTTTTCTCATGGGTAACCAGATATTTCCCGCCAAAACTGTAAGTGTCAAATGAGCCATATATTTAATAAGCCTAAGCCCCCAAAAGCCCAAATGATTGAGCCGTTATCCAATACATATATGATGTAGGCTACTGCATATTACGAACAACAGAAAAAATAAAATCCCATTGATGTAGCTAGCTACAATTGATGTCGGAAGTTTGCATATACTTAGGTTGGAGTCATTACATCTCATTTTTCAACCACTCCACAAATTTCTTGTTAACAAACTATAGTTTTGGCAAGTCGGTTAGCACATCTACTTCGTGCATGACACAAGTAAGTTTTCCAACAATTGTTTACAGACAGATTATTTCACTTATAATTCACTGTATCACAATTCCAGTGGGTCAGATGTTTACGTACACTAAGTTGACTGTGCCTTTAAACAGCTTGGAAAATTCCATAAAATTATGTCATGGCTTCAGAAGCTTCTGATAGGCTAATTGACATCATTTGAGTCAATTCCAGGTGTACCTGTGGATGTATTTCAAGGCCGACCTTCAAACTCAGTGCCTCTTTGCTTGACATCATGGGAAAATCAAAAGAAATCAGCCAAGACCTCAGAAAAAAATTGTAGACCTCCACAAGTCTGGTTCATCATTGGGAGAAATTTCCAAACACCTGAAGGTACCACGTTCATCTGTAAAAATATTAGTACGCAAGTATAAACAACATGGGACCACGCAGCCATCATACCGCTCAGGAAGGAGGCGCGTTCTGTCTCCTAGAGTTGAACGTACTTTGGTGCGAAAATTGCAAATCAATCCCAGAACAACAGCAAAGGACCTTGTGAAGATGCTGGAGGAAACAGGTACAAAAGTATCTATATCCACAGTAAAACGAGTCCTATATTGGCATAACCTGAAAGGCCGCTCAGCAAGGAAGAAGCCACTGCTCCAAAACCGCCAATAAAAAGCCAGACTATGGTTTGCATCTGCACATGGGGGCAAAGATCGTACTTTTTGGAGAAATGTCCTCTGGTCTGATGAAACAAAAATCTAAAGTGTATGTAAACTCAACTGTATATGCTCTCTTGGGTAAATACTGTAAATGATCCAGTAGGCTAATATTTTTAGTGTGAACTGTATTACTGTACTGTATTGTATTATATTGTATGATATGGACAGGAATTACTTACATCGTTCCAAAACATGATGAAGCAGGAGGAGCGTGATTCTGGTGCATCACATGCATCCTACAAAGTTACAAGTATAGGCTAGCGGATTTGTTTTTAATTATAATAGGGCCTATTTGTATAAACAGTAGGCTGATACATACAGTGCCTTCTGATAGTATTCAGACCCCTTGACTATTCCCACATTTTGTTACCTTCCAGCCTTATTCTAAATGTATTAAATAAAAAGAATTCTCAGCAATCTACACACAATACCCCATAATGACATCACAATACCATAATGAATCACAATACCCATAATGACATCACAATACCCCATAATGACAAAGTGAAAACAGGTTTTTAGAAATGTTGTGACATTTCATAAATATATAAAACAGAATATTCACGCCATTTGCTATGAGACTGGAAACTGAGCTCAGGTGCATCCTGTTTCCACTGATCATCCTTGAGATGTTCTACAAATTGATTAGAGTCCACCTGTGGTAAATTCAATTGATTGAACATGATTTGGAAAGGCATACACACGTCTATATGAGGTCTCACAGTTGACAGTGCATGTCAGAGCAAAAACCGAGCAATGAGGTCGAAGGAATTGTCAGTGGAGCTCAGAGACAGATTGTGTCGAGGCACAAGGGTACCAAAATATTTCTGCAGTATTGAGGTCGCCAAGAACACAGAAGAAGTTGGAACCACCAAGATTCTTCCTAGAGCTGGCGCCCGGCCAAACTGAGCAATCAGGGGAAAAGCCCTTGGTCAGGGAGGTAACCAAGAACCCGATGATCATTCTGACAGAGCTCTAGAGTTCCTCTGTGGAGATGAGAGACCTTCCAGAAGGACCCCATCTCTGCAGCATTCACCAATCAGGCCTTCATTGTAGAGTGCCAGACGGATGCCACTCCTCAGTAAAAGGCACTTGACAGCCCGCTTGGAGTTTGCCAAAAGGCACCTAAAGCCAATTTGACATTTGCTCAGTACATTGTTTTCACTGAGTCTGCTGTTAATGATAATGCAGAGGATTTTCCAAGGTTGCTGTTGACGCATATCTCTCTCTGTCGTCTCTCTGTCTCTCTCTCTCTGTCGCTCTCTCTCTCTTTCTGTCACATCTCTATCTCTCTCTTATTGACTACCTCACTTTCAGACATACCTGGCTCAGTATCAACATACACATTTTTATCCCTTTAACAGCTTCTGTGGGAGTGAAATCACAACCTTGTCTTCTGTCTGCCGTGACACACACACATACACACCCAGGTGTGTTTATGTCTCTCTCTGAAAGCTGGTGTGTGTGTGTGTGTGTGTGTGTGTGTGTGTGTGTGTGTGTGTGTGTGGTGGTGTGTGTGGTGTGTGGTGGTGTGTGGTTGTGTGTGTGTGTGTGGTGTGTGTGTGTGTGTGTGTGTG
>NW_019942717.1:283864-305362 GCF_002910315.2 Salvelinus sp. IW2-2015 | reverse complement strand
AAATATAGAACTGTTTGGCCATAATGACCATCGTTATGTTTGGAGGAAAAAGGGGGACGCTTGCAAGCTGAAAAACACCATCCCAACCGTGAAGCACGGGGGTGGCAGCATCATGTTGTGGGGGTGCTTTGCTGCAGGAGGGACTGGTGCACTTCACAAAATAGATGGCATCATGAGGAAGGAAATAATGTGGATATATTGAAGCAACATCTCAAGAATCAGTCAGGAAGTTGAAGCTTGGTCGCAAATGGGTCTTCCAATGGACAAGCATACTTCCAAAAGTTGTGGCAAATTGGCTTAAGGACAACAAAGCAAGGTATTGGAGTGGCCATTACAAAGCCCTGTCTCCAATCCAATAGAACATTTGTGGGCAGAACTGAATAAGCGTGTGCGAGCAAGGAGGCCTACAAACCTGACTCAGTTACACCAGCTCTGTCAGGAGGAATGGCCAAAATTCACCCAACTTATTTGGGAAGCTTGTGGAAGGCTACCTGAAACCTTTGACCCAAGTTAACAATTTAAAGGCAATGCTATCAAATACTAATTGAGTGTATGTAAACTTCTGACACATTGGGAATGTGATTGTGGTCCCGTGTGCTCAGTTGGTAGAGCATGGCGCTTGCAACGCCAGGGTTGTGGTTCAATTCCCACGGGGGGACCAGGATGAATATGTATGAACTTTCCAATTGTAAGTCGCTCTGGATAAAGCGTCTGCTAAATGACTTAAATGTAATGTAAATGTGATGAAAGAAACAAAATCTGAAATAAATCATTCTCTCTACTATTATCCTGACATTTCACATTTATAAAATAAAATAAAGACCTAAGACAGGGCATTTTTACTAGGATTAAATGTCAGGAATCGTGAAAAACTGAGTTTATGTATTGGCTAAAGTGTATGTAAACTTCAACTGTATATGCTCTCTTGGGTAAATACTGTAAATGATCCAGTAGGCTAATCATTTTTAGTGTGAACTGTATTACCTGTTGTGTGTGTGTGTGTGTGTGTGTGTGTGTGTGTGTGTGTGTGTGTGTGTGTGTGTGTGTGTGTGTGTGTGTGAAGGGTTAGCTAGTAAACCGATGGGATTGTTGTGAGCATGTCCTATATGATTTGGACCAACATGAAAGAGAATAGAAACGGTTCTACAGCTGTGATACGATACGTCACTCCCTGGCAGAGACACTTGTTATCTATTGAGATCCAAGAAAGGACACTCTGAAAACAGATTCTCCCCATTATATCCCAAATGGCACCCTATTCCCTATATAGTGTACTACTTATAACTAGGACCCATAGGACTCTGGTTGAAAATAGTGCACTACTACAGTGAACTCCAAAATGTATTGGAACAGTGTTACATTTTTTGTTGTTTTGTCTCTGTACTTCAGCACTTTGAAATTATACAATGAATATGAGATTAAAGTGCACACTATCAGCTTTAATTTGAGGGTATTTTCGTTCATATCGGGTGAACCGTTTAGAAATTACAGCACTTTTTGCACATAGTCACCCCATTTTAGGGATATTAAAGAAGTTAAAAGTTTAGTATTTGATTCCATATTCCTAATACGAAGTGATTACATCAAGCATGTGACTCAGCAAACACATTTGCTGTTTGTTTTGGTTGTGTTTCAGATTATTTTGTGCCCAATAGAAATGATTGGTAAATAATGTATCGTGTCATTTTGGAGTCACTTTACATTAATGTGGATGCAACCATGATTACCAATAGTCTTGAATGAATCGTGAATAATGATGAGGGAGAAAGATACAGATGCACAAATGTGACCGACCGGCTCGATAGCAAAACATGAAATCGAAAATTGTATATCATACACTACAGTTGAGGAACAATGGGAAAGTCATTCTGCTTTGAAAGTTGATAAACTTGAAACCTCACTTTTGAGAAAATGGACCTTGAATATTTTGGTAAACCTACTGGAGAGCTCTTCTTTGTCTACACCTATTCAGCAATGTTCACACCCTCTTAAGCCTGAGCCCTGCCCATCTCTTTAAGGATTCACATGTGAGGCCATGTATTAAACAACCAAAGATTAAAGGCTAGTTTATACTACGGGTGTGTTCACAAATTCAATCTGGAGTGTCAGGATGCTCTCTGGGCGTTTGTAAACTCAGAGCGTTGTCAGATTGTCCGTTTGTAAACTCAGAACGTTTCACTCTTGGCACGTTCAGAGCGCACACTGGACGCTCTGGCCGAGGAGTAGGTTTGATCAGTGTTCTGACCTCACACTGGACACTCTGGCCGAGGAGTAGGGTTGATCAGTGTTCTGACCTCACACTGGACGCTCTGGCCGAGGAGTAGGGTTGATCAGTGTTCTGACCTCACACTGGACGCTCTGGCCAAGGAGTAGGGTTGATCAGTGTTCTGACCTCACACTGGACGCTCTGGCCGAGGAGTAGGGTTTGATAGTAAGCGTTCTGACCTCAACTGGACGCTCTGGCCGAGGAGTAGGTTGATCCGAGCGTTCTGACCTCACACTGGACCCTCTGGCCGAGGAGTAGGGTTGATAGTAGTGTTCTGACCTCAACTGGACGCTCTGGCCGAGGAGTAGGTTTGATCGAGGTTCTGACCTCACACTGGACTCTGCGGCCGAGGAGTAGGGTTGATCCGAGCGTTCTGACCTCACACTGGACGCTCTGGCCGAGGAGTAGGTTTGATCCGAGGTTCTGACCTCACCTGGAATCTCGGCCGAGGAGTAGGGTTGATCGTAGTGTTCTGACCTCACACTGGACGCTCTGGCCGAGGAGTAGGTTTGATCCGAGCGTTCTGACCTCACACTGGACGCTCTCGCCGAGGAGTAGGGTTGATCCGAGTGTTCTGACCTCACAACAGCAGTCAAGCACCCAAGCTAACTGGCTAATGTTGGCTAGCTTGCTAGCTACTTCCAGACACAAATGAGAGAACACTTCACTCTGACCATTTTACTCTCCCTAGCGGAGCTGGTTAGGATGTTTTTATGTTATTAAGAGCGTTGGTGACTGTAACTGTGCAATAACTTAATTAGGCTTTTTTGCCAAAGTTTACTGATACCAACCATATTCAATGGGTGTTGAGGGTTTGTCAGCTATTCTGCGCTCTAGCGCACTCAGACGAGAGTGCTCTGAAATCGGAGTGGATAGTCAGAGCGAATTTACCAGCTACGTCTATCGAAAGTTGTCGCAGTGACATCATGAACATTCTTTTGAAATGGTTACTTGTGTAGTGAAGTATTTTGTTTATGACACGTAGCTAGCTAGCTAAACAATGAACCATAATCCAAACTCATAACGTTACTACCATGTATGAATCTTCTGGTAGCTAACCAACCAGGTTCAATGTTAGCTAGCTAGCTAACATTAGGCTATAACTAGCAATGCTTATGGCTCTGAGATACGAATAATATTAATGCACAGATCATACACGTAAGGCTAGCTAGCGAGCCAGCCAGCTAACGTTAGCTAGATAGCTAACAGTACGCTTTAACTTTAAATGAAAACAACTTTCTGACAAAATTAGAAACGTGTAATATCTGAAAATGTAGTTACCTAGACTCTCTTACCGGTATAAATGGATGGACACTCCTCCCTCTCTGTCACAGATGCCATGGTTGCCCTTAGTTAAAAGATGTAATCCGGAGACATGTGTTTTATACAATAGCCTTCTGTGTGTTCTCTTTTTGACTCCCTCTGCATATTTGCAATCAAAATGCCAGAATTTCTTCCATCTCCTTAGCTATCATACTCTTATTCCCCTGATTTCAAAACTCGGTCCTCCAGAGAGTGGAAAGCAACACTTCTGCAGTTCTCCATGGTTACCTTTATATCTTTCATAAAAGCTGCGGTAGCAAGGATGATCTACACATACCGAGCAGCTCATGTTATAGACAGAAGCCTGCTACATGGCAGACCAATCAGAACTCATTTAAAAACGTTTACATTCAAATGGCTCTCCTGTGAAGTAGTGACGCGCGACATACGCTTTTGTTTCAATCCTCTGTTATTATAACGGTGAGTAGTTAGCATGTCTTGTTTGTATGATAGTTGTGCGTCTGTAACTCTGTCACTCATCATTATTCAGGATTAATTCAGGACTATGCGTAACCATGGTAGCATCCACTAATGTAGAAGTGTTTAGAAACATATATTCTTATTTAGAATGAAAATGACTCCAAAATGACACAATACGTTATTTACCATTAATTTCTATTGCTAACAAAATAATCTGAAACACAACCTAAACAATCAACAAATGCATCCAACAAGTGTGCTCCCTCTCCGGCCTCTAGGTCACCAGGCTGCTCCTTATGCACACCTGTCACCATCGTTACTCGCATCAGCGCATTATGACACTCACCTGGACTCCATCACCTCCTTGATTACCTTGGTTCCTTCCCCAGGTGTCATTGTTTCTGTTTCATGTCTGTGTGTTGTTCGTGTTTCTTGTTTTGTATTATGTTCCGTTTATTTATTAAAAATGGACTCCCTGAACTTGCTTTACCCGACTCTCAGCGCACATCGTTACACAAGCTTGGTGTCGTCATTGCGTGATGTTGTTGATCTTGGTCTGATTAATCACTTCAGTGTTTTCTGGCTTGATCGAGGATGGTTGTCAATCAGAATCATTTTTTTTCTACGGCTGAGTTGCTTTTTTTATGCGTTTGTCCTCCGAAACCATCGAAATCAATCATTGTTTAAGAGATTGTTGGATGGAAGAGTTATGATATCTTCGCCAGTAGCCAGAAGACAAGTCTGGGAATAGCTAGTGTGTCATCGCGGCTGTCTTCTGCAGGCTGACCTCAGTGTGTGTCTCTACACCCCAAGGGGAATAATGAAATCAACATGAATTGATGGCTTTCTCATCTATTGATCTATTGTGTTATTATTTGGAGGTCTTTGCAGCATGCTAACAGGAGGTGAAGTGTCTCTATATCTGGAGTCAATGATGTCTACTCTGTTGAAGGGTGAAATAAGAGGGTGCTTGTTTTTTTTTTTTTTTGCTTTTGGCGAAAACACAACATTGTGTGACCGACTGAGACAGTCAGTCAGGGAAGGCTGATCATCCACATGTGAGCGTAATTCACCAAACCACAAGCACAATGTTGTTGGAACCCAGGCCACCCAAATCTCTGACGCTCAGACAAGGCTATGCATATTACATGATCTCACAAGGATTGATAAATTGATTTCATCAGAAATAATAAAGCTTGTAGCAGTAAGAATCTTAACAAACCCTCCAAATATCATTTAATTAATTCTGTTGAAATCGTTTATTTCCTGTTTGTACATTTTCCGTATTTGAAGATAAGGCCGAGTTGAAGAAGGGATTTGTCTCTGAGAGGTGAAAGGACAGATCTGTAGAATCATCTGGAGTCAACTGTGTTGTCGTCAGATATTATGGCTAGACGCGCCTGTATTCGTAGGTGGACACCGTTATGACCTCGTAGGTAAAGAAGTACTGTAACTCTCTCTCTTTCTCCCTCCCTCTCCCTCCCTCTCCTGAGGTGAAAAGCCTCAGAGCTCAGGAGCACATGAGGACAGACCCATCTGGAGGGGCTAGTTGATGATGATAATAGGAACCAGGTCTGTCTCAGTACCTCTCACCTACCTGTCTAACATTAGTTCAGCTAAACGTGCTGCCAGCTCTTCCCAGGTAGTAGAATGGTTTCTGTACACAACAGCAGATGTGTTGGAGGTGAACCAAGTTGTTTACTTAAAAGAAGTGCACTCTGAAGACTCCTAACAACATAGAACATGTCACTTACATTACAGTTACAACTACCTAATATCACCATTTTGTATTGATATTCAACAGAATTAGAAAAACATGTGAATACTGAGACAGTGGATCAAACACCAATCCTGTGTATAAGTGGCAGGGAAGTCAGGTGCAGGAGAATCAAACTTAGTGGAATGGAGTTGTTTAATAACTTAAAAACAAACATAACTCCAAAACCATGAATACAATAAAACAAAGTGGGTACGAGGACCCGTCGTGCACCAATACAAACAACACGAGGGTTAAATACACAACAGGTAATTAATGGGATTGAAACCAGGTGTGTAGGAAGACAAAACCAATGGAAAATGAAAAATGGATCAATGATGGCTAGAAGACCGGTGACGTCGACCGCCGAGCACCGCCCGAACAAGGAGAGGCATCGACTTCGGTAGAAGTCGTGACATCATGACTGTTTTTATGGTTTTCTAAAAGAATGTCAAGACTGACTGACATTATAGCAGATGATAAATGACATGCTTCCAGGAGATTCAAATATAACACTGTGGCTGGTGTGCCTGATATCACGTTTGCAGAATCGATGCATACAAATTGTAGACATGTCCTGTGGTGGTTTCAGCGATATGTATGAATCGTTGCTCTACAGTAAGATATACGTCTTGTGTTTTTTAAATTATCTATGACATAGTAAACGCCGTGTTATTTCCTATCCCAGTGACATGACAGGCCATTTATGGAAGGAAATGAATGGGATCGTTAGATGCTTCTCTAGTTAAATATATGGTATTTTAATGTTGCACGTTTTGTGACCCGCAGGTCATAGTTCACCATGCATCCTACCAACCAACCAACCAACCAATCAATCAATCAATCAATCAATCTGTATGGTGGCCTGAGATCCGTAGAAAGTCTAGAAACATGTTTATGAAAACCTTTTACTAAAACACACTTTAATTCCAACAATATATCACTTTGCCTTGAGCCACTTTTCCCTAGCTGTTTTGTTATGTTCCCACCACCACCAGCAGCTCGTGGTTTACAGTGAGACTGGTATGAAAATCATCCCATCTTCCGACACAGAAACAAATTGTCTGTCTGTTGTTTTACCCATAATGACAAAGCGAAACATTTTTTCTTTGCTAATTTATAAAGAATACCTTATTTACATCATACATAAATGGTCAATTCAATTGATTGGACATGATTTGGAAAGGCACACACCTGTCTATATAAGGTCCCACAGTTGACAGTGCAAAAACCGAGCCATGAGGTCGAAGGAATTGTCTGTAGAGCTCCAAGACAGGATTGTGTCTAGGCACAGATCTGGGGAAGGGTACCACCAACAAATTTCTGCAGCACTGAAGGTCCCCAAGAACACAGTGGCCTACATTATTCTTAAATGGAAGAAGTTTGGAACCACCAAGACTCTTCCTAGAGCTGGCCACTCGGTCAAACTGAGCAATCGGGGGAGAAGGGCCTTGGTCAGGGAGGTGACCAAGAACCCGATGGTCACTCTGACAGAGCTCTAATCAGGCCTTTATGGTAGAGTGGCCAGACCGAAGCCACTCCTCAGTAAAAGTGACATTACAGCCCGCTTGGAGTTTGCCAAAAAGCACCTAAAGACTCACCCAGATTGAAGTCTTTGGCCTGAATGCCAAGCGTCACGTCTGGAGGAAACCTGGCACCATCCCTACTGTAAAGCATGGTGGTGAGAGTATCATGCTGTGGTGATGTTTTTCAGCAGCAGGGACTGGGAGACTAGTCAGGATCGAGGCAAAGATGAAGGGAGCAAAGTACAGAGAGATCCTTGATGAAAACCTGCTCCAGAGCACTCAGGACCTCAGACTGGGGCGAAGGCTCACCTCCCAACAGGACAACGACCCTAAGCACACAGCCAAGACAATGCAGGGGTATCTTCGGGACAAGTCTCTGAATGTCCTTGAGTGGCCCAGCCAGAGCCCAGACTTGAACCCGATCAAACATCTCTGGAGAGACCTGAAAATAGCTGTGCAGCAATGCTCTCTATCCAACCTGACAGAGCTTGAGAGGATCTGTAGAGAAGAATGGGAGAAACTCCCTAAATACAGGTGTGCCAAGCTTGTTGCGTCATACCCAAGAAGACTCGAGGCTGTAATCACTGCCAAAGGTGCTTCAACAAAGTACTGAGAAAAGGGTCTGAATACTTATGTAAATGTGATATTTCAGATTTCTAAAAACCTGTTTTTGATTTGTCATTATGGGGTATTGTGATGTCATTATGGGGTATTGGGATGTCATTATGGGGTATTGTGATGTCATTATGGAATATTGTGTGTAGATTGATGAGAAAATCAAATCAATTTCATACATTTTAGAATAAGGCTATAACGTAACAAAATGTGGAAAAAGTCAAGGGGTCTGAATACTTTCCGAATGCACTGTATGCCAGAGGGAATACACTGTCTGACTTCCTAATGTCAGTAAATATGCCTGCCGCCACAATCTTGATGGTCATTTAGACATTTTGTCATAGCACTGTTTACACTATACGAGAGAAGACAACAACATATTGCAAAAGGAGATAATCTCCACTCATATTCCAACTGGAAGCTGCAGAGGGTCGATGTCTCTATCAGTACGTCTTCCTTCCTGCCCCTGAGGGACCCAGACCCTGGAAATAGCTGACATTCCTAGATAAACCAATCCGGGTTTTTCCCATCCTCTTTAGATATACACCAGAGATATATCTGCATCATATTAAACACCCTGTCTCTGTGCCCTCTGTGGTACCAGAGACATATCCAACCTTTACCGTGCAGCCAAACTATTCAATTTCTAGAGCAAAACAGGTTGAACATAATCTGGATTTGTTTTCTTAAAAACAAAATGTGTTTATGTGATCTCATTTCAAAAGGATACAGAGATACCCTGCAACACACACACACACACACACACACACACACACACACACACACACACACACACACACCACACACACACACACACACACACACACACACACACACATTCTATTTGCTTCGTTAATAAAATCAAGAAACATTTTTCAACATAATGAATCAAATCAAATCAAATTGTAATAGTCACATGCGCCGAATACAACAGGTTTAGACCTTACAGTGAAATGCTTACTTACGAACCCCTAACCAACAATGCAGTTTAAAAAATACGAATAGAGATAAAGTAACAAGTAATTAAAAAGCAGCGGTAAAAAAATAACAATATATACAGGGGTGCCGGTACAGAGTCAATGTTCGGGTCACCGGTTAGTTGAAGGTAGCATGACAGTAGGGTAGAGTGTGACTATGCATAGATGACAACAGAGAGTGCAGTGGTGTGGAGGGGGGGGGGGGGGGGGTCAATGCAAATAGTTCTGGGACCAATTTGACTAGATGTTCAGGAGTTTTATGGCTTGGGGTAGACGCTGTTTAGAAGCCACTTGGACCTAGACTTGGCACTCTGGTACCGCTTGCCGTGTGTAGCAGAGAGAACAGTCTATGACTAGGGTAGCTGGAGTCTTTGACAATTTTTAGGGCCTTCCTCTGACACCGCCTGGTATAGAGGTCCTGGATGGCAGGAAGCTTGGACCCAGTGATGTACTGGGCCGTTCGCACTACACTCTGTAGTGTCTTGCGGTCGGAGGCTGAGCAGTTGCCATAGTAGGCAGTGATGCGACCAGTCAGGATGCTCTCGATGGTGCAGAGCATCTGAGGACCCATGCCTCAGATGAGGATCTGAGATGAGGATTTGAGGATCTGAGGACCCATGCAAAATCTTTTCAGTCTCCTGAGGGGGAATAGGTTTTGTCGTGCCCGCTTCACGACTGTCTTGGTGTGCTTGGACCCTGTTAGTTTGTTGGTAATGTGGACGCCAAGGAACTTGAAGCTCTTAACCTGCTCCACTACAGCCCCCTCGATGAGAATGGGGGCGTGCTCGGTCCTCTTTTTCCTGTAGTCCACAATCATTTACTTTGTCTTGATCAAGTTGAGGGAGAGGTTGTTGTCCTGGCACCACACGGCCAGGTCTCTGACCTCCTCCCTATAGGCTGTCTCGTTGTTGTCGGTGATCAGACCTACCACTGTTGTGTCATTGGCAAATTTAATGATGGTGTTGGAGTCGTGCCTGGTCGTGCAGTCATGAGTGAACAGGGAGTACAGGAGGGGGCTGAGCACGCACCCCTGAGGGGCCCCTGTGTTGAGGAGCAGCGTGGAGAATGTGTTGTTACCTACCCTTACCACCTGGTGGCGGCCTGTCAGGAAGTCCAGGATCCAGAGTGAGGTGTTTAGTTCCAGGGTCCTTAGCTTATTGATGAGCTTTGAGGGCACTATGGTGTTGAACGCTGAGCTGTAGTAATGAATAGCATTCTCACATAGGTGCTCCTTTTGTCCAGGTGGGCAAGGGCAGTGGGGTGCAATAGAGATTGCATCATCTGTGGATCTGTTGGGGCGGTATGCAAATTGTAGTGGGTCTAGGGTTTCTGGGATGATGGTCTTGATGTGAGCCATGACCAGCCTTTCAAAGCACTTCATGGCTACAGACGTGAGTGCTACGGGTCGGTAGTCGTTTAGACAGGTTACCTTAGTGTTCTTTGGCACAGGCACTATGGCGGTCTGCTTAAAACATGTTGGTATTACAGACTCGGACAGAATACACACAGTTCACTTTCATAGCAGCCACATACAAACAGCATGATCACGTTGCTTGTTAATTCCTTCTCACATCTACACACTCTCCTCCTCTCACCTTTTCCCTTCACTTTTGTCTTCAGTGCACAACACAACAGCTGTCTGTGGCCAGGTAAAAAAACTTTGCAAGCAAAACCTTCATATCATAACCGCTAACCGCTACACACAGCCTACATTGTTGTCACCATATTAACTAACATCATAGTCAACATAGCTACTAGAACTAACACCTTAGTAAACCTGCTACAGTAATGCAGTATAGTGTACAGTCAGCAAGCAGTTTAGCAGTTACATTAGCGGGCCCCGTGGGCCCGCTAATGTAATTGCTAAACTAATTATTATTAGTATTATTATTATTATTATTATTATTATTATTATTACTAATTATTAAAATTAAAAGTTCCAGTGTTGGATAGCTATAGCCAACTAGTTAACATGGCATTTCTATCTGTTTGAGCCGGGTGTTTGAGTAGACTAAACCATCTATCTGCGTACGCTATATAAGTAAGTGAATATATAAGTGAAAAAATACAACGTAATAGCTCTCTCTCTCTCTCTCTCTCTCTCTCTCTCTCTCTCTCTCTCTCTCTCTCTCTCTCTCTCTTTCTCTGTCATTTTTGAAGAAATGTATTTGTTCCAAACTGTTGTCTTTCTCTCTCTTTGAGTCAACTACTCACCACATTTTCTGCACTGCAGTGCTAGCTAGCTGTAGCTTATGCTTTCAGTACTAGATTCATTCTCTGAAGCTTTGATTGGGTGGACAACATGTCAGTTCATGCTGCAAGAGCTCTGATAGGTTGGAGGACGTCCTCCGGAAGTTGTCATAATTACTGTGTAAGTCTATGGAAGGGTGTGAGAACCAAGAGCCTCCTAGGGTTTGTATTGAAGTCAATCTACCCAGAGGAGGACGGCAGCTAGCTGTGCTCCGGCTACACCATGGTGCTACCCTAAAGAGTGCTTTGAGGCTACTGTAGACATTCATTGCAAACAGTGTTTTAATCAATTATTTGGTGACGTGAATCTAGTATAATGTTATCTAATTTTTTAAATAAAATTCACTGAGGAGGATGGTCCTCCCCTTCTTCCTCTGAGGAGCCTCCACTGTAATCTACTTATAATTACAGAATTTTCAGGATCAGGGGAGAAAGACGAGGCCAAACATGTCTTAAAGTTAATGGTGCCATAAAGACTGGGAAACCTGTAAAAGTACGATTTTAAAAGTACGCTCTGGATAAGAGCGTCTGCTAAATGATAAAAATGTAAAATGTAAATGTAACAGCCTCTGCCAGGAGCATATAGGGACATTTGTTCTGGTTAAAATACCTCTTTATACTGTAACAGAATAGAGGCGGTGGACATTAGAGAGTGGGATCCAAGGGATGTATGCAGTCATCCAGACAGAGAACCAGGCTGTTCCATTCCATAGAACCTCAGACATGGGGTTCCATTATTCTCATTCTGTGGTTTCCATATTGTCTGAGGTCTGAGGATAATGGTAAATTATTGACCACAGAGAAAGTTACCATATTGCAGAACCAATGAAATTCATTGAATGACTTTTTACTTGCATACTCAATCAATCAAATGTATTTTATGAATCCATTTTTACATCAGCAATTGTCACAAAGTGTTTTACAGATATCCAGCCTAAAACCCCAAAGAGCGAGCAATACAGATACAGGAACACAGTGGCTAGGAAAACCTCACCACTCTATGTAATTCAGTGTATTTTTATAGTGAAACATACATTTATTGCTCTGTAATTACTCAAAAGGAAGTCTCCAAGTTTGTTGAGCTGCATTTTAAACTCTGGTTTTTGGTAATGGTAGGTCTGTACTATGGATAAATATGCACTTTAACGTTAAAGAGACTTACAGGCACCCCGATGTATAGTTTTAGAATGTGGCTACGCTAACCTGATCTGTTTTGATCGACCCGTTGGTCAGTTACTATGGAAGAGTCACTGTACATTTAAAACATTAAGACAGAAGCTCTGTAATTAGTGTGGTTTTTAGCATTTATGATACCCCTCCAGAACCATTGATATGTGGTAATGGCTTCCCATTGCCAATAACACTGCAGGAATACACCAACTACCCAGAGGGGGGGAGTGGTACTCGGTGGGGATTGGGAGAGCCCAAATTAGTCCACAGGCTTACTTTTCAGGCCCCCTACATAAACATTTACTATGTTCGTAATAAAGCCCAATATGTTTTGAGGGGGTTTTCCCATTAGGTGCCAACTAGTTCCCATTAGCTGCCCAGTAGCCCCAAGCCCCATGGGCTGTGGGAACTGGAAATCCTGGTTGGCATACACACTCCCCATTATGAACACAGCATTCAGTGTGGTTTCATCAGTCTACCCTCTCTGTGCTGTGGCCTGTGGGGGTTTTCTCTGGGCGTACAGAGGTATTTCTAGTCATGTACTCTACTACTGTCTACTGTTAAACATAAGCGCTTGATACATCATTATAAGATTCATGGATTTATATCATTTTAACTTGATTTGGCTTCATTTGGATATGTTTATGTGGGAGAGCTGAATCGAGGGAGAACACCAAAGATCCTGTAAATGAGAAATCTCTCTCTCTCTCTCTCTCTCTCTCAAATTTAAGCGCTTTATTGGCATGGGAAAAAATATGTTTACATTGCCAAAGCAAGTGAAATAGATAAAAAACAAAATGAAATAAACAATAAAAACTGATCAGTAAACATTACACTCACAGAAGTTCCAAAGGAATAGAGACATTTCAAATGTCATATTATGGGTATGTAACAGTGGTGTAACGATGTACAAATAGTTGTAGGTACAAAAGTTAAAATAAATAGACATCAATATGGATTGTATTTACAATGGTGTTTGTTCTTCACTGGTTGCCCTTCTCTTGTGGCAACAGGTCACACATCTTGCTGCTGTGATGCCACACTGTGATATTTCACCCAATAGATAAGGTTTATCAAAATTGGATTTGTTTTCAAATTCTTTATGGCTCTGTGTAATCTGAGGGAAATATGTGTCTATAATATGGTCATACATTTGGCAGGAGGTTAGGAAGTGCAGCTCAGTTTCCACCTCATTTTGCGGGCACTGTGAACATTGTCTTCTCATGAGAGCCAGGCCTCTCTCTCTCCCCCGTCTCTCTCTACCCTCTCTACCTCTCCCCCTCTATCTCTCCCCCTCTCTCTCTCTCCCCCCTCTCTCTCTCTCCCCTCTCTCCTCCCTCTCTCCCCTCCCCCTCTCTCTCTCTCCTCCCTCTCTCTCTCCTCCCCCTCCTCTCTCTCCCTCTCTCGCTCTCCCCTCTCTCCTCCCTCTCTCTCTCCCCCTCTCTCTCTCTCCCTCCCCCTCTCTCTCTCCCCTTCTCCTCCCTCTCTCCATCCCCTCTCTCTCTCTCTCGTTCTCTCTCATACAGACCTTAGTTGTACAGTTCAGTATATCCACCATTAGACCGAGGGCTTGACTGTCTCTCCAGGTCACGTTGAGGAGCATACCATATGTCAGCGTGGGAGAATCCGCTCTGCATTACTCTCCCCCCATAACTCCCTGAGTCTACGGTACATCCATGATTGGACCCAGGCAGAGCCTTTATTGAAGACATGAATCTGGGCCCAGGCCTGAGTGTATCTGTGATCATTTGGCCTGAAGATATAGAACTTTTTGGGGTGGGCATAAATTAACGTGGGAGTATCCCTCTGCAGTAGCTATGCATCTCCCTGCCTCTTTCCCTCTACCCCCTCTTACCCCCCCCCCCCCCACCCCCCCACCCCTCCCAACATGCACACACACTGAAAAAAAAATTGTTTGGGAACCACAAGAGGGAGACATCATCTTCTCTTCATCATTGATATAGATTGTGAGTTTGTTGGTTCAAAACCTCCTCTAATTAGCTGTCTAGCTGTCTCTGTGTGTGTGTGTGTGTGTGTGTGTGTGTGTGGTGTGTGTGTGTGTGTGTGTGTGTGTGTTGTGTGTGTGTGTGTGTGTGTGTGGTGTGTGTTGTGGTGTGTGTGTGTGTGTGTGTGTGTGTGTGTGTGTGTGTGTGTGTGTGTGTCGGTGTGTCGTGTGTGTGTGTATATGTCTAGGTCTGTGTTGCGGGAACGGCGGTTATTACAACGGTGTAAATCAGCAGGAGGCTGGTGGTTGACTAGACAGATAAAACCACATTAAAGAGGAGAGGCTGCGTCCCAGAATAGGCACCACCCATAAGTAAGTAATGCATATAGGAATAGGACCATGAGGACACATCTACTGATGAGTGAGGACGTCTTCTTCCTATTAGCCACCAGAACCTGGCAAGCCAGAGGAATGTTACCCACACCCCCCCTGTCCCAACTGCACCCAGCAAGCCCCCCGTGCACCCCCCACGTGACCTGTCGGTCCCACGCACTCAGCAGAGCGAGACCAGAGGGAACCAAGGGCGCGGTGAGGGCGGAGAACTCATTGCGAGTGGTGGCTAAGGTGCATCTGGATGCCGGGTGCCAACACTCTACCTACAGGGTACATGGTCATTGCTGAACCTCAACCTAAGCCGGGGAACCCGAACATTGATCGGTGTGACCGAGGACCTCACCCCGCCTATGATTATTTGTATTTTAACCGGGAGGGAGCTGGTCTTTTTAGATTAGCTGTTACTTTTATCTCTTGATTCTGGGTAGGATCGGGGAGGGTGAATTTTTTGAAAAGCATTGACAGGATGGTGGAGAGGCGTTAGGGCGTTCGGCGATATGGGGGGAGTAAGGCATAGTGTCACTGTGTTAAGGATGGGAGGCTACAACTGGTGTATTCCGGAGGAGGAGGCGCCGAAGTGGAGCGCTCTTGATATGGTTACAGTGAGGTGTGATTTGAATTTTGGGATTTTCGGAATGTAGTGTGGTGAAAAAAATGTGATATCTTAGATGGTGTTATGTAGAACCCCAGGAAGCGCAAAAGGAGGTAAGAATGGTAAAGTGTGTTGTGTGTCTGTGTGTCTGTGTGTGTGTGTTGTGCTGTGTGTGTGTAGGGTTGGTATGGTGTGTAGGTGGTTGTGTGGAGGTGAGGGGTAGAGGATAGGTGTTTGCTCTGAAAACACACTCAGATACTAAATATGAAAAAATGTGTGTTATGTGTAACCATGTGGTAGTGTCCGCGTGCCCAGCCCATTGGGCGCATTTAGTCGATATTTCATACAAGCCCTCCCAAACCTCCTAACCTGTCGGTCTCCCTAAACATAGTCCTTTTCAGACTGACGTATGGAACTGTTTATCTGAACTCGGCAAGGTCCATGATCTGTGTGCAACCAGGAATAAAAATCTGAGTGGAGAACATTGAAACCCGGCTAAACCAGAGTATCTCGATTGCGGGTTTGGCCTGGATATCGTTTGGTGTTCATGGTGCTTCAAGAGAAGGAGTTGTGGTAGGTCATTTTAGCTACAGGCTCTGATCAACAAGGCCTCGCTAATCACCAAGTGAAAAATACCCCAGTGTATATATTTGAACAATGTGGTCATTTACTGAGAAATATACCAAATGGCAGAACAACCAAATGACAGAAAACATAACTGATAGTTTGATGCCGTGCGGCTTCGATGTTTGTTATTTGTTTACAGCGATGCTTTTTAGGTCGGCGACATATGCCGTCAAGATCCTAGGCTCCTGCCCAGCCTGGTCCCAAGACTAGACTTACATAGGTAAAATTCAAATCCAAGCATACTCAAATTGAGTATCATATGTTAACAATTTGCCATGGTTTACATAAGAGCGATAGGTTACGTTAAAGTGCCAATAGAGCAATGAAATGGTGTTTGGAGTTGTGTTGGTCATGGAGAGAGGCTCTTGGTCGGGATGGATGGAGGATGGTCGGGATGGATGGAGGATGGTCGGGATGGACGGAGGTTGCGTGTTCGAATCTCACCATGGACAACTGTTACATTTTAGCTAATTAGCAAATGTTCAACTACTTACTAGTTTTTAGCTACTTTGCAACTACTTAGCATGTTAGCTAACCCTTCCCCTAACCATAACCCTAACCTTAACCCTTTAACATTTAGTGGAGTGTTGGGATTTATGTAAAGAATAATACGAAATGCTCTGAGACCAGGTTTTCCTTATGGGCTGTTTTAGAAAACATGCCGACTGGACCCTTATAGGACCAGCTGTCACAGGTCAGGGAAGGAGACGGCAAATGGAAGGGGACTTTGACAAATGTCACCTTTTTTTTTTTTACAAAGACAAAGTATACTTTGAAGTCCATTGGGCAAGACGGAAAATAAAGTAGAGTCTTCAAGGCAGATGAATGAACATCATGCACATCTGTTAAAACCACTTCAAAAATTGCGTTGAAAAACGTTTTGTTCATTCAATATTGTGGGAGAAGGAAGTGTTTTAGTCTCTCTATACTCGAATCCCTGACAAGGTAAAAATCTGTCGTTCTGCTCCTGAGCAAGGCCGTTAACCCACTGTTCCCCAGGCGCCAAAGATGTGGATGTCGATGATGGCAGCCCCCAGCACCTCTCTGATTCAGAGGGGTTGGGTTAAATGCGGAAGACACATTTCAGTTGAATGCATTCAGTTGTAACACTGACTAGGTACCCCCCCTTTCCCTTTCCATATATTTCAAAGTTTTTCAACCATGATAATTCTCTTAAATTGGATGAAGGATTGGTTCATGAATCACATTCATTAGCTGTCTATGCTTTTTCTGGTGCATTATAGAACTCTTTAGGATAGCTTTAAATACATTGAGGCTTGGTTTAAATACATTGAGGATTGGTTTACATACCTGGAGGCTTGGTTTACACACATTGAGGCTTGGTTTACACACATTGAGGCTTGGTTTACACACATTGAGGCTTGGGTTAAACATTGAGGCTTGGTTTACATACCTGGAGGCTTGGTTTAAATCTGAGTTGTTTACTACAGCTTGAGGCTTGGCGTTTCCACACATTGAGGCTTGTGTATTCCACACATTGAGCTTGGTTTAAAAATACATTGAGGCTTGGTTTCACACATTGAGGCTTGGTTTACACACATTGAGAGTTGGTTTAAATACATTTGAGGGCTTGGTTTTAAACATCATTCGAGGCTGGTTTAATACATTGAGGCTGGTTTAAACCGAATTGAGCTTTGGTTTAAATACATTGAGGCTTGTTAAATACAGTTGAGGCTTGGTTTACACCATTGAGGCTGTTTAATTAGCATGAGCGCTTGGTTTACACACATTGAGGCTTGGTTACACATCATGAGGGCTTGGTTTAAATACATGGGCAGTAGGTTAGTGGTGGTTCCCCTACTGAGCCTTGCTTCCCAGGGTGCTCTGAGAACAACCCCCCCCCCCCCCCCCCGCCATCACACACACATAACGAGACAGGTCCCTTGGAGGCCTACAGTGAACCTCCGCCACTGGCTCAAGCTAAGCTGTGTGACACAATAATTGTGCTCCCCCTAAGGAGGCCTGTTGCCAGGAGGTGACATGAGGAATGTCTTTAGGGTGACAAAGGCTGATCTCTCCATATGCCTGCCATTTGGCTCTGACTTTTCATGTGTTGGGAAATGTGGATGGGAATGTGGATGGAATGTGGATGGGAAGTCGGATGGGAATGGTGGATGGGAATGTGGATGGGAATGTGGATGGATTGGTGTTTTCCATCTGTGGGCACATGACAAACTCAGTCATCCCCTTTCTGTTGGGAAATGCTATCTATCGGACAGATAGTAAAACATGAGGTTCAGCTTTTGAATTGTTGAAACCCGCTTGATATGCTTGTGAAGGGATGAAAGATAGAAGTCTTTTCTCTGTTGGGCGGTGTGAATGCATACTGCACATAAGTGCAGACAGCAATTATGGGGTTGGCTGTTGACAGTCGACGTACTGTCTGTTGTCTCAGTCTGGATTAAAACTTTGTTCCTCAGTCTGGAATTATAAATCCTGTGTTTCTCTCAAGTCTGTGGATTAAAAACCCTCGTTTTCTCTAGTTGGATTATAAAATCCTGTGTTTTCTCAGTCTGGATTATAAATCCTGTTGTTCATCAGTCTGGATTATAAACCCTGTTTTCTCAGTCTGGATTAAATAAACCCTGTTTTCTCAGTCCTGGATTATAAAATCCTGTTTCTCAGTCTGGATTATAAACCCTGTTTTTCTCAGTCTGGATTATAAATCCCTATTTCTGCGTCTGGATTATAAATCCTGTTTTCTCAGTCTGGATTATAAATCCTGTTTCTCAGTCTGGATATAACCCTGTTTTTTCTCAGTCTGGATTATAAACCTGTTTCTCAGTCTGGATTATAATCCTTGTTTCTCAGTCTGGATTATAAACCCTGTTTTCTCAGTCTGGATTATTAAACCGCTGTTTTGCTCAAGTTGGATTATAAATCCTTTGTTTTCTAGTCTGGATTATAAACTCTGTTTTCTCAGTCTGGATGTATAAAATCCTGTTTCTCACAGTCTGGATTATAAACCTCTGTTTCTCAGTTTGGATTATAAAGCTACCTGTTTTTCGTTCTACAGTCTGGATATAAATCGCTGTTTTCACAGTCTGATTAATAAACCCTGTTTTCTCCAGTCTGGATTAAATAAATCCATGTTTTTCTCAGTCTGGATTATAAATCCTGTTTTCTCAGTCTGGATTATAAACCCCTGTTTTCCTCAGTCTGGATTTATAAATCCTAGTATTTCATCAGTCTGGATTTAATAAACCCTGTTTCTCGTCAGTCTGGATTATAAACAGCCTGTTTTTCTCTGGTTTCATCGGTTTCTTTAGTCTGATTATAAACCCTGTTTTCTCAGTTGGATATAAACTGTTTTCTCCAGTCTGGATTACAAATCCCTGTTTCTATCAGTCTGGATTATAAACTCCTCTTTTCTCAGTCTGGATTATTAAATCCTATTTTTCTGCTCAGTCTGGATTATAAACACCTGTTTTTCCAGTCTGGAATTAGTACCTGTTTTCAGTCTGGATATAAACCCTTTCTCACATCTGGATTATCAAATCCTCTTTCCTCAGTCTGGATTATAAAATCCCTATTTTCGTCAGTCTGGATTATAAATCCCATTTTCTCAGTCTGGATATAACCCTGTTTTCTCAGTCTGGATTATAAACGCTATTTTAAAAAGTGTCTGAACAAAATATAAATGCTAATCTGCATCATGATATGATATTTCATAACCTGTTCTCTTGAGATGAGGACTTGTGAACTGTGCTAGTAATATACTTGTATTTGTACTGTAGAAACATACGTTGAGCTCCAAAAGGGTCAGAGATGATCCCTTTATGTAACAGTCCTGAAATCTATAGAGGAAACATGTACTTTTACTACGACTGTGATATGTGGTTGTCTCACGTAAAATGAATGTTTTTGAAAATGTTTAATTGAACCTTTATTTAACTAGGAAAGTCAGTTAAGAACAAATTCTTATTTACAATGACGGCCTACCCCGGGCCAAACCCTAAACGGGACGACGCTGGGCCAATTGTGCGCCGCCCTATGGGACTCCCAATCACAGGCTGGTTGTGATACAGCCTGGAACCGAACCAGGTTCTGTAGTGACGCCTCTCGCACTGAGATGCAGTGCCTTAGACTGCTGCGACACTCGGGAGCAGTCTAAGACATTAGAGCATCTGCTAAATGACTAAAATGTAAGTGTAATATAACTCCAGTCCCAACAAAGTTATGAAAACCAAACCAGTACAAATCCCACAAGACAGCCATGTTCCATCTGTTGTACAAATACATAAGGTATGCCAAAATGGCCCCCATAGGGCTCTGGTCAAAAGTAGTGCGCTATGTTACCCTTAGGGCTCTGGTCAAAAGTAGTGCACTATATAGAGAATAGGGTGCCATTTGGTACTGAGTCAAGGTCTTCGTTTACACAACCAATGTCTGTTCTCTCCAAATGACATTGTGTTTAGAATCAGCAATACGTTGGTTTACATACTTTGCCAATCCCAATCGGATTTCGTAGTACTGCCACAGTTAAACCATGTTGATCCGTTCATGAATTCGTATTGGCGAACTTTGACCCTGTCGCTAAGTAAGATACTTCCTGGTAACCAGACTGTAATCAGCTCATTGAACCGCGGGTAATGAAACAAACCTACTAAACCACTTTCAGTCAAAGTCGAGCCTCTCTCTGATCCTCTGACATGACATGCAGTAGGTGGCATACAAGTCTTTTCTCATAACAATCACTGTGTTAGACACTTCAGTATTTCTAAACACCACGTTCAATAGACCAGAGGTCCCATTCAATTCAGTCCTACTGTCTCTCTACGCTAAACAAAATATGTGAGAGTATGAGTTTGGATGTCTTTATTCAACAATACATATTTACTGTAAGAAAAAATAGGATATCCAAATTCATATCAATCCAAAAATACAACAAAATATTGCTTGTAAAAACAAAACAAGACGAGTTCAGTTTCAGAGTTCTTCTTGTAAAAGACCAAAAGCTGTTTTCTGCCTTCTGTCAGTTTAAGAAATATTGCCTTGTGGCTTGAAATTCCGTGACCAAAAAAACACATATCTGTAAGATATTTTAAATGTCTCTCCCTCATGAGAAGGGAGGATGATGAAAGTTCAGGACAGAGTTTGGGAAACCCTACTCTACTGAACTCTGCTGTACTGTACTCTACTGTACTGTACTCTACTGTACTGTACTGTACTCTACTGTACTGTACTGTACTCTACTGTACTGTACTCTACTGTACTGAGCTCTACTGTACTGTACTCTACTGTACTGAGCTCTACTGAAATGAAAAGGAACAGAACTCGCTCTCACGGCGTCTGACTGAGCTCATGGCATTCTGCCAGACCCCTTAGTTAAACAGCTCTTATTCGCTCCCCCTTCACAGTAGAAGCCTGAAACAAGGTTCTAAAGACTGTTGACATCTAGTGGAAGCCTTAGGAAGTGCAATCGGACCAAATTTACACTGTATCTTGGATAGGCAAAGACTTGAAAACCTACAAACCTCCGATTTTTTCTCAGGTTTTTGCCTGCCATATGAGTTCTGTTATACTCACAGACATCATTCAAACAGTTTTAGAAACTTCAGAGTGTTTTCTATTCAAATCTACTAATAATATGCATATCTTAGCTTCTGGGCCTGAG
>NW_019942717.1:279403-281903 GCF_002910315.2 Salvelinus sp. IW2-2015 | reverse complement strand
TTGCCCTCAGAACAGCCTAAATTCGTCGGGGCATGGACTCTACAAGATGCTGGCCCATGTTGACTCCAATGCTTCCCACAGTTGTGTCAAATTGGCTGGATGTCCTTTGGGTGGTGGATCATTCTTGATACACACAGAACACTTTTTGTGCATGAAAAAAACAAGTAGCGTTGCAGTTCTTGACACACTCAAAACGGTTCGCATGGCACTTAAGTACCCTACCCCGTTCAAAGGCACTTAAATCTTTTGTCTTGCACATTCACCCTCTGAATGGCACATGCAAAATCTACATTGCAACTGTCTCAATGCTTAAAAATCCTTCTTTAACCTGTCTCCTCCCCTTCATCTACACTGATTGTAGTGGATTTAATAAGTAACATCAATAAGGGATCATAACTTTCATCTGGATTCACCTGGTCAGTCTATGTCATGGAAAAAGCAGGTGTTCCTAATGTTTTGTACACTCAGTGTACATGACATCACTCCCTTTTCCCACCTTGCCCCCAGGCACAACCACCCGGCCCAACATCTCTAAAGTCTCAGCAGGCTGAGCTTTCAGGACCTCTACATGCTGTTGACATTGACTAACGATAGAGTTAATTATGTCTCACTAATTCAATCAAAACTGTGTGGTTAGTGAGTGAGAGAGAGAGAGAGAGAGAGCGAGGGGAACGAGAAAGGGTATTCTGAGAGCTAACTCCATACCATGTCTCTGATGGGGGAAAAAAACGACTGTTTACCTGAAAGTAGTGTGCAGCAATACAACACTAAATGTATTGTCCAGCTGGGCAGGTCATTTTGTCCTGGTCCATTGGTATGTAGGCTACTTGCCATCGGTTCTGGTTGAGAGTATATCTGAATGAATGTACTATAACTTTTGAGCAAAACAGGAGTTGGGGGGAGTTTTAAAGGGGAATGTGTTTTTACATATTTACCTAATCAATATGTTATATAGCTGGATGTTAGGCAATGCTTCGATATGGAAGGCTGATCTAATTCTAGATTTATGACCTGACCACTGTGCTGTTAATATGCCAAGATCTCCCTCTCTCCCTCTCGCCTCCGTACCTCCCTCCTTCCATCATGCTTCCTTCCCTCCCCCCCTCTCTCCCCTTCCCTGAAAGCCAGGCCTGGGGGGGGGGGGATATATATATGAGATACCAATCTGTCAGCAACACGACTGTGCGTCAGTCAGCACAGTCCCCGAGCCCCGACCCGGTCACCACGCTAGATCAGGTTCCTCTTTCTCTCTCCTTCCCGCTGATACACACTCAACTATGTGCTCCGCTGGACGTTCCTTAGCTCGCGTACACACCGCACACACACACACACACAGGTCATTTACTCTATATTAGGTTGATGGTATAGAGAAGATAGAAGAAAAACCAGTGGTGGAACCTGGCTGAGTTTTACATAACACCTGTGTATTAGATATTTCATCCCATGCAAACGGGGGACTTAGAAGAACTGATGAAGGAAGACCAGTAGAGAACAGACAGGGGATGGTTTAGACGACAGTAGGAACAGACAGGGGCGTGAGGGATGACTTTAGACCAGACCAGTAGAGAACAGACAGGGGAGAGGATGACTTTAGACCAGACCAGTAGAGAACAGACAGGGAGAGGATGGCTTTAGACAGACCAGTAGAGAACAAACAGGGGATGGGCTTTTAGACCAGACCAGTAGAGAAAGACAGGGGAGTGAGGGATGACTTTAGACCAGACCAGTAGAGAACAGACAGGGATGAGGGATGGCTGTAGACCAGACAGTAGAGAACAGACACGGGGATGAGGGATGGCTTTAGACCAGACCAGTAGAGAACAGACAGGGGATGAGGGATGGCTTTAGACCAGGCCAGTAGAGAACAGACAGGGGATGAGGGATGGCTTTAGACCAGACCAGTAGAGAACAAGACAGGGGGTGGGGGATGGCTTTAGACCAGACCAGTAGAGAACAGACAGGGGATGGGGGGGGTTGCTTTAGACCAGACCAGTAGAGAACAGACAGGGGATGAGGGGATGGCTTTAGACCAGACCAGTAGAGAACAGACAGGGATGATGGATGGCTTTAGACCAGACCAGTAGAGAACAGACAGGGGATGAGGGATGGCTTTAGACCAGACCAGTAGAGAACAGGACAGGGAGTGAGGGATGGCTTTAAAGACCAGACCAGTAGAGAACAGACAGGAGTGAGGGATGGCTTAGACCAGACCAGTAGAGAAAACAGACAGGGATGAGAGATGGCTTTAGACCAGACCAGTAGAGAACAGACAGGGGATTGAGGGATGGCTTTAGACCAGACCAGTAGAGAACAGACAGGGCATGAGGATGCTGTAGACCAGACCAGTAGAGAACAGACAGAGGATGAGGGATGGCTTTAGACCAGACCATAGAGAACAGACAGGGGATGAGGGATGGCTTTAGACCAGACCAGTAGAGAACAGACAGGGGATGAGGGGTGGCTTTAGACCAGACCAGTAGAGAAACAGACATCTTCCTCT
>NW_019942717.1:269977-278308 GCF_002910315.2 Salvelinus sp. IW2-2015 | reverse complement strand
CCCCCTTAACCCTTTGAGGTGTTACATTTTTTTTTTTACAGTTATTCTGCGGTTCTGTTCTGAGCATGCATCCTAAATTACACTCTATTCCCTTTGTAGTGCACCGGGACACTGACTAAGATTTGATTACGGACTGATGCCCCTTGTTCTTACCGTACATTTGATATTGGTTCAGGTTCCGTTTAAGTTTAGGTCAAGGTTAGTGTTTTGTCCCGGTTTTCCAAGGAATTTTGTGACACATCTTCCCCCGCTTGAGTTAGCAGTCAAAAGTGATCTCCTCGGGCCTGAAAGTTCTAAAAGGGTTTTGAAACCTCTGTATCCTTCTACTGTCCTCATTGCTCCATCAGGATTCCTGGGGCTTCTCTATGTTTGTCCTATCAGAAAGCACAGCATTGCTTTTCATTGCTAAGCAGACGATACCCCCCATTTCAATTATACGTAGAAGAAACATTACATTTTCTGTCTGATAAAATCAGTTGAAGATATATATATATATATAGAAGTATGTGGACACACATTCAAATGGGTGAATTTGGCTATTTCAGTAACACCCGTTGCTGACAGGTGTATAAAATTGAGCACACAGCCATGCAATCTCCATAGACAAACATTGGCAGTAGAATGGCCTTACTGAAGAGCTCAGTGGCTTTCAACGTGGCACCGTCATAGGATGCCACCTTTCCAACAAGTCAGTTCGTCAAATTTCTGCCCTGTTAGTGCTGCCCTGGTCAACTGTAAGTGCTGTTATTGTGAAGTGGAAACCTTTAGGAGCAACAACGGCTCAGCCCCGAAGTGGTAGGCCATACAAGATCACAGAACGGGACCGCCGAGTGCTGAAGCGTGTAGCGCATAGAAATCGCCTGTCCTCGGTTGCAACACTTACTACCGAGTCCCAAGCTGCCTCTGGAAGCAACGTCAGCACAATAACTGTTCGTCTGGAGCGTCCTGAAATGGGTTTCCATGGCCGAGCAGCCGCACAGAAGCCTAAGATGCCCATGGGCAATGCCAGGCGTCAGCTGGAGTGGTGTAAAGCTCACTGCCATTGGAAACGCGTTCTCTGGAGTGAGGAATCACACTTCACCATCTGGCAGTCCAACGGACGAATCTGGGTTTGGCGGACGCCAGGAGAACGCTACCTGCCCAAATGCAAAGTCCCAACTGTAAAGTTTGGTGAGGAGGAATAATGGTCTGAGGCTGTTTTTCATGGTTCGGGCCCCTTCGTTCCAGTGAAGGGAAATCTTAATGCTACAGCATACAATGACATTCTAGACGATTCTGTGCTACCAACTTTGTGGCAACAGTTTGGGGAAGGTCCTTTCCTGTTTCAGCATGACAATACCCCCGTGCACAAAGCAAGGTCCATACAGAAATGGTTTGTCGAGATCGGTGAGGAAGAATTTGACTGGCCTGCACAGAGCCCTGACCTCAACCCCATCGAACACCTTTGGGATGAATTGGAACGCCGTCTGTGAGCCAGGCCTAATCGCCCAACATCAGTGCCCGACCTCACTAATACTCTTGTGGCTGAATGGAAGCAGGTCTCTGCAGCAATGTTCCAACATCTAGTGGAAAGCCTTACCAGAAGAGTGGAGGCTGTTATAGCAGCAATGTCCCAACATGTAGTGGAAAGCCTTCCCAGAAGAGTGGAGGCTGTTATAGCAGCAATGTCCCAACATCTAGTGGAAAGCCTTCCCAGAAGAGTGGAGGCTGTTATAGCAGCAATGTCCCAACATCTAGTGGAAAGCCCATGATTTTGGAATCAGATGTTGGACGAGCAGGTGTCCACATACTTTTGGTCATGTAGTGTAGCCAACTAAATCGTCATGGTTATTTAACAGCAACAAGGCTATGTTTCTAACACTAATTAGTTCCCGTTAGACAGAATTACAGGATTGCTGGTAATGCCAGGGTAAAACCTCACAAGGCAGGCTTGTTTATACAGCTCAATTGCTGTGTGTGTATGTGTGACTGTGTGTGTGTGTATGTGTGACTGTGTGTATGTGTGTATGTGTGACTGTGTGTGTGTGTGTGTATATATACACGACTTCGTTTACAGTATGGCTGCTACGCTACATCCTCCTCCTGGTCAGTGTCTTGTAAAACAACCATAATGAGTATTGAATTTAAAAGCCTTGAGGTGTCGGAAAAATGAGAGCCATCTGAGAGCAATTCACTGCTTTCTTGTGGTTGGCAGCAATGGAAACCTCACCTCTTTCATTCTCAAATAGCCATGTAGATAACAGCCTAAATACACAGGCAGCTAAGTGAGTAGAACACTAAATAATGTTCAACGCTGTAATTACAGACCGAACTCTGCCATTTATAACTCTGGGATGAAAATAACGAACATCCTCGGCTGGCACCGTCTGCCTGTGTAATCTGAAGTGGAAACAGATCCAGAGCCATTAGTTGTTTGTTTATTAATTGTTTGTTCCTCTTCCATGTATGTGTCAGTCGGCAGCCAGTAGTGTGTGTGTGTGTGTGTGTGTGTGTGTGTGTGTGTGTGTGTGTGTGTGTGTGTGTGTGTGTGTGTGTGTGTGTGTGTGTGTGTGTGTGTGTGTGTGTGTGTGTGTGTGTGTGTGTGTGTGTGTGTATGGAGCTTTTGCTAGTGTCAGTCCATGTTGGGCAATTGCTCCCATTGTAAACTCATATTAGGCGGGAACAGTTTCCAATATCCACAGCTACTCTCAGTCTCACACAGTGGGTTTTATATATATATATATTTTCTAAGTGTGAGCGTTCTAACTTGTAGGAGTTTGGAGTGCCAGATGGTTGGGTTCTTGCACTTTTGGGACTGTTCCATTAGTGCCGTTGCGCCAGGCAAGCTCATTAAATCACAGATAAAGTCTTTGAATGAAAACAGATTCTATTTGAACCCAAGTCTTTCTCATCTATTCTCCGAGGAGTGAGCCTGTAAACTCAAAGTGGGAGACACTAGTCGAATGGCTACAAAATAACGGAGGAGAGGCTGTCACTGTCTGAGTTGAAAGCTGTGATAGAAAAGAAAATGCAGTTGACCTTTTGTAATTGTTTTTAAAATGTATTGTATTGTCTTCTTGTGTTATGTGTACACACTGACTACTTCCTGCTGACGTCTTGACAGGTCCCCATCCAAAAATAGGCTTCTGACCTCAAGGATCTTTTCCTGGTTAAATAAAGGTAAAAAAATTATAATAATGTCTATCAACCCTTTATTTATTTAACCTTTATTTAACCTTTATTTAACCTTTATTTAACCTTTATTTAACTAGGCTGAAGGGATGAAGTCAGTTAAGAACAAATTCTTATTTTCAGTGACGGCTTAGGAACAGTTGGATAACTGCCTTGTTCATGGGCCGAACGACAGATTTTTACCTTGTCACCTCGGGGATTCAAAACAGCTCATGGAATGAACCAGCAGCAGATCACAGCGGAGACAGGTCGTGTTTTTTAAAACTCTGACCCGAGGGTGAGCTAATGGTAATACAGGACAGTGAGTTCAGATGAAAGACAGAGACGTCATCTTTGTCTCATTACAGTGTGTCTGTAGCTCAGCGCTCAGCCTCTCACATTAGTCAACTCTGTCATTTTGGGAGTCTGCCGACACTGTCGAATTGGGTCAACAAGTGTATTCTTTTTGTATGTGAAATAGTGTGAGGTCGTGTTCGAAATGGCTTGAAAAGTGCATGATAGGAGATAGGGTGGAAAGTAGTGCATAATAGGGGATAGGGGATAGGGGATAGGGTGCGTGATAGGGGATAGGGTGCATGATATGGGACAGGGTGCGTGCCATTTAGCTGTGTGCTAGTAGTTTAAGCAGACTCCTCGGTGCATTCAGCTTGTCAACACTTCTTACAAAAACAAGTAGTGATGAAGTCAATCTCTCTTCCACTTTGAGCCATGAGAGATGGACATGCATGTCATTAATATTAGCTCTCTGTGTACATTTAAGGGCCAGACGTTCTGCCCTGTTCTGAGCCAATTGCAATTTTCCTAAATCCTTTTTTGTGGCACCTGACCACACGACTGAACAGTAGTCCAGGTGCAACAAAACTAGGGCCTGTAGGACCTGCCTTGTTGATAGTGTTGTTAAGAAGGCAGAGCAGGGCTTTATTATGGACAGACTTCTCCCCATCTTAGCTACTGTTGTATCAATATGTTTTGACCAAGACAGTTTACAATCCAGAGTTACTCCAAGCAGTTTAGTCACCTCAACTTGCTCAATTACCACATTATTTATTACAAGATTTAGTCAAGGTTTAGGGTTTAGTGAGTGATTTGTCCCAAATACAATGCTTTTAGTTTTAGAAATATTTAGGACTAACTTATTCCTTGACACCTACTCTGAAACTAACTGCAACTATTTGCTAAGTGTTAGATTCAAGTGGATTGATCTGAGGGTTTAAATGCTTTCTTTTCCATTCTGTTCCGTACCACATACTGTATCCTGATCACATCTCTTAGAAATTACAGGTTCAAATAAAACATAAAGGCAATTCTCAACCTTCTCAAATCATACAATCAAGTAATGATTTTACAATAAATCCATTATCCAATCACAGTCCGTTACGTTTCTAAAACCACAAAACGCTGCAACACAATATATAATGTTTCCCAGAAGCATCATTTCCTGGTCCAAACAACATCTGTGATGGGTCAGAGTACTCTCTCCCTCACAGTGATGCTCCCTCCCTCACAGTGATTCTCCCTCCCCCACAGTGATGCTCCTTCCCTCACAGTGATGCTCCCTCCCTCACAGTGATGCTCTCTCCTTCACAGTGATTCTCCCTCCCTCACAGTGATTCTCCCTCCCTCACAGTGATTCTCCCTCCCTCACAGTGATTCTCCCTCCCTCACAGTGATTCTCCTCATATTCTGTGGGGGAGGGAATTTCCTGTGGGGGGAGGGAGAATCATGTGGGGGAGGGAGAATTATGTGAGGGAGGGAGAATCAATGCTTTAATGGCTGGAGCGGAGAAGATATTCACTGTGGGAGGAGGAGAATCCTGTGAAGGAGAGAGTATAGCTGTGAGGAGGGAGGATCTGGGTGGGGGAGGGAGCATTACTGTGGGGGAGGGAGCATAGCTGTGGGGGAGGAAGGAAGTCACGTGAGTTGGCGGGAGAATCAGTGGGGAGGGAGAATCACTATGTGGAGGGAGGGAGATCATGTGAGGGAGGAGAGATCACTGTGGGGGGAGGGAGATCATAGTGAGGGAGGGAGAATTACTGTGAGGAGGAAGGAATCACTGTGGGGGGAGGAAATCACTGTGAGGGAGGGAGAATATGTGAGGGAGGGAGATACTGTAGGAGGGATGGCAGAAGGAGGGAGGAGGATGAATAGTTATTTGGGTGATATTGGGATTGGGCGTGGCGTCTTTAATTTTTTACCTGGGTAATTGAATATTTCTTCAATCTTATAAATGTGGGGGAAAGGAAATGGTAGCTTGACAGGCTTCGGTATAGGTATACATTTCAGCAGCGTTGGTAGAGTTAAGTCGACATTGGTGGTGAGGCTAGACGACATTTTGGTATTTGTTGGAGAGTGTTCGGGAAAGTTATCATGATGTCGCGTTGTAACTGTCAACGCAATCAAATTACATAATATACAGGCAATCTTTCAAAAACTAAATAATTTCCATTGGGGTGGAGGGAAAACTGTCTGTTTGTAGTTATGTAGATGGAGGCGGAAGTCTAATTCCATAAAGGGATCGACTGTAGGGAACTATATGTTAGCAAAATGTCCTGCGCTGAAGGTTGGGAATAAACAAAGAGACATATAGTGGCAGCTAGTGTGTCGAATGATTTGGTTAGTGACAAAATGTGTGTTATTTCAGAGGATCGCACTCTAGATACAGTTATTTAAGATTGTTTGGTCATTGTTGGGGGGTTGAAAAAGTATTGGCTTATACTACTACTATACATAACTGACTGTTACTTGGCAACTACTCTACTGCTACGACGACTGCTACTACTACTACTACGGACTACTATTATAGTAATGAATACTAATAGCTTTACGTGTGGGAGTGAGGCAATGAAATGTATGTTAGGAGCAGTCATAGTTATGTGTAATCTGTGTGCTGGTTTGCTGTATGCTCGCCAGGAGGGGGAGGCTGGAGGAGCACTTGGTTCATGAGTTTTTCTCATAATTGTTAAATAAGAAATCAGCATCTCACTAACAGAGCTATGGCTGTTGTGTTTTGACAGCGTGTGCAGCTTAATCATTGGTTTATTGCGCAAGTCAAATCTCCAGAGAGAAGTAATACTGGTCCCTACACTTTTCACACAGATGCTGATCGCTCTTGTTGTTTTCACCTGGTAGCATGTTCTTAGGCATGGTTCAGGTTGTTTCAGAAAGTCAGGTTGTGCATGGTAAGAATATCGCTAGGAGATCAAAGCCCGCATAAAAATGTACGCGTTTGGCAGGGCAATGTTCTCCACTTACACCATAATTAAAATGTGTTGCCTGAACTCAGTTCAACACTGAGCGTGCTTAGGTTGTTTCACAAGCATTCATGAAGAGAAGACAAATATACTTCATCATTTATATGTTGACGAATGCACTGCCTGTGTTATCCGTCATCCAGACTTTTTTCTGTTGGTTCACTTTTCCACTAAATAAGTTACCTCCCTTTGATATCTCGCACTTTGAGAGCCTTCTGTTACGTATCCCTGTCAGCAGAAAGTACAGGGGACTTCACTTCTGACTGCAATCACTGGATTTTATATGTGTCTGTGTAAGCAGTTAATAACTGTAGATCGTCCTCGCCCGATGCGAACGAAGGGACCTCTGTGCAACTAACAACGTGAAACCACGAACATCGTTACCCCCATCGTCCAAAGAGGCGCCGGCCCTTTGCATGAGCAGGGGAACCGACTACTTCAGGTCTCGAAAGCTGAGTGACGTAACGAGTTGAAACGCTATTAGTGCGGCACACCGCTAACTAGCTAGCTTTTCATCATCCGTTACACTCCCCCCTTTCGAGCTCCTCCTTTTTCTCGCAGCAACCAGTGGATCCGGTCATCAGCATCAATGTAAAGTATACCTTTACGTCCGTTTCCCCTCGCCATTACCGGGCGCGAACAAGGGACTGCTCTGACACATCAACAACGAGTCGACCCATAGAAGCATCGTTACCCTCGCTTCCACAGAAAGCGCGGGCTGCTTGCAGAGCAAGGGGAACACTACTTCAAGGTCTTCAAAGCGAGTGACGTAAACCGGTTGAATGCTATTAGCGGCACCACCGCTAACTAGCTAGCCATTTTCACAATCGGTGTGCAGTGCTGAGAGAATTGCCTCACCATGTAAGATGGCTAGGCTTGAGGGGGGAGAATAATTGGGGGGGAATCAGTGGGATGAGTGGTAGTGGAATGAATTGGTCTACACTGCTTTGGGAGACCTCGCGGACGATGCACAAATATGGATTCCACCCTTTTGCACTTCAATATTTAAGTCTGCTAATCTTTTCCATGGGTTATTCTAATGATGACATAGCAGAAGCATACCAGATCACCAGTTAAGTCTTTAGTACGGGGTGGGCTAAGTCAAGGGTCAAACACAGACTGTTTCTTGGTAGTTGCTTAAACAAATCTATTTGACCAGTTTGAAAGCAAATTGAACATGTTTTATAAGCCATTTTTTACATCAGCCAATGGTCATGGAATAGTGCTATGACAGTAAACCAGCCTAAAAGCGCCAACAGCAAATCAAGGACGATTGTAGAAGCACGGTGGCAGCGAAAAACTCCAGAAAGGCTAGGAACTAGGAGAACTAGAGAGGAACAGGCTCTGAAGGGTGGCCAGGTCCTCTCTGGTGTCGCCGGGTTTGGAGAATGTATAACAGTAATCAGTGGGCAACATGGTTTCAAACATTCCATAGATGACCAGCAGGGTCAAATAAGTAATAATCATGGTTGTAGATTGTGCAACGGTGTCAGCACTCAGGAGTAATGTCAGGTTTGGCTTTTCCTAGCCGATCATGCAGAGTTAGAGACGGCGGAGACAGGAAAGCCATCCCATTTGTACTGTGAAGGGGCGGGAGAAAATCACGTGTGACGGGAGGGGGGATATTAAATCATCGTGAGGGAGGAAAGAATCATAATACAGCGTGTGAGGTACGTGAAGGGAGAGAAATCACTGGTGGAGCGTGATGGGCGCGGTAGAAGAGATATCCTGATCGATCATGTGAGGGACGTGGCACTTGATGCGTTTACTTAGTTTTCGAGTCATGGATATCAATACTGGTGAGGGGAGGCAATTAGGGAGAATCATACTTCAAAAATCGTGAGGGAGGGGGAAGAAGAAAATCAAAAGAAGACCTGTGGGGGAGGAGAATCAACTGGGTGAGGGAATG
>NW_019942717.1:265574-269952 GCF_002910315.2 Salvelinus sp. IW2-2015 | reverse complement strand
TCCCTCCCCCACAGTGATTCTCCCTCCCCCACAGTGATGTTCCTTCCCTCACAGTGATTCTCCCTCCCTCACAGTGATTCTTCCTCCCCCACAGTGATTCTCCCTCCCTCACAGTGATTCTTCCTCCCCCACAGTGATTCTCCCTCCCTCACAGTAGTTTGGGCTTTGGTGGTTAACAATGCTTGGGATGACATGCAGTCATAGCTATGTAGACTGAGACTCGAGACCAGACCCTTCAAAATCAAAAACTCCCCTTTTATTTTCATCTGCCTATATTTTAATTTGCCAAAAACAAGTCTACAAAAGGACTGTAATCTTAGAACTCGAATCTTTTTAAAAGCATATTATTAACATATAAAGATAGAATATCTTGTCATGACATGAGGTCGTCCGTGCATAACCTTTTCTGTCCGCTTCACCCTCTCTTCTATAAACTCTTCTATAACTGGTCCAGTTAGATTTTTCCTAAAAGATACAAAAACATATTTTTGAACAGGCATAAGGCTGGCTAAAGCCCCTGGAACAAGGACCCCACTGTTGGAATATCCTCTCTGACATGGCAGTAGCCTCTAAGAACTCACAGGAATGTATGTGATTAACTCAGTAATCACTAGCTTTAAGAAATATGCAAGAAAACATACTTTATCGCATTGGGAACGTGTCGTGTTTGTGTCGTGTTTGTGTCGTGTTTGTGTCGTGTTTGTGTCGTGTTTGTGTCGTGTTTGTGTCGTGTTTGCACTGTTCCCGAGCTGTTTAAGGGTCTTGAAAGATGAGGGCATTGTAATGTTAAATCAGCAACATGTCTGAATGTTTTGCACGGCGGTGTGAGTGTGCGAGTGAGTGTGTGTGTGTGTGTGTGTTTGTGATGTGTAGGGCTGGTAGCGTCTGTGACAGACCACAGAGAAATGGCACGACACACAGAGACATAATTATGCACACCCGCAAGCGCGCACACACACACACACGCACACTCAGACGCACACGCACGCACGCGGGAACACACACACACACACACACACATCTATGTAAATGTACCATTCGAAGAGCCAAACATCCCGAAATGACCACAATGTTCAGTACACAACAAGGTAAACATTAAAACCCCCTCGAGTCGCCCGGTGCGTCACATAGTAACGTCATTGTGAATATCTGCGTTGGTGCTAGGGACAACGTTTTTTGTAGTGGGGCTGCAGCGCAATCTTTCCTGCTGATATAAAGTTTACGCCTATTCCATTACGTGGGGATTGTGAAAGCCCGGACAAAAAAAAAAACGTCACGAAATCTTCTGTAAAACCCGAAATCGTGTGAGCTACAAACTAACGAGTCACCACCATTGAAAGATTAGACACTCACGAATACGACAGTGTCGGTTGTCTATTTTGCCATGTACACGTGTTATTCAATGCATTTCTATGGGCTATAACAGTAAAGGCCAGATTCAAATATTTTTAGGGTCCTAAAATTCTACAGGGGTCATTAAAATTCAAAATCAAATGGCTAAATTATCTAGTTTATTACCATCTAGTTTATTACCATCTTAAAACAATGAAATGTGTTAGCTTAGTAGATATTGTTATCTAAGGTCTTATTAACCCTTGTGTGGTGTTTGGGTCTGTGGGACCCATTTTCAATGTTTACTCAAATAAAAATGATACAATTAATTATTTTTTCAACCTGAGGTGCAAATTGACGAATTTTCTGTGAAGAACTTGTAATATAACACATTTTCATCGAGTGCACACATTTATAGTACATCTCTGGTGTTCTGGACCTAAGGATAATAGAAGTGTGGAAAAGTGTGTGTGTTGGTGAAAACAAGGAAATTTAAACTTGCTGTGTGCCTTCACTCTGTCTTCCTCCTCCCTGTGCCTGCTGTTTCAACATAGCACCAATAACCTGTCGGTCTGTCTCCCTGTCTGTCTGTCTGTCTGTCTGTCTCTCTGCCTGTCTGTCTGTCTCCTTGTCTCCCTGCCTGTCTGTCTGTCTCCCTGCCTGTCTGTCTGTCTGCCTGCCTGTCTGTCTGTCTCCCTGCCTGCCTGTCTGTCTGTCTCCCTGCCTGCCTGTCTGTCTGTCTCCCTGCCTGTCTGCCTGTCTCCCTGCATGTCTTGTCTGTCTCCCTGCCTGTCTGTCTGTCTCCCTGCCTGTCTGCCTGTCTCCTGCTTTTCTTGCACTCTTTACCCTTTGTAGTGTGTGAAACTACACAGTGTCTTGTGGGAACCTGCACAATGTTATTACAATATATTATATCGATACGTTATTTTGATACATAGTAAACAATTCAGAGTTCTCCCACACTCTACCCCAGCCAGGCACAAATTGGAGGTGGGACACAACAAATAAATAGATTTGCATGTGTGGCTCCTTACCACAATCAATCAGTTTGGCAAAAATAATCTCTGCTCAGAGGGCCTTAGAAAAAGCTAGTGTGGAAGGAACGTCTTCCACTTTGGAAAAGAAAGAATTTTCCAAACATGAGGATCATGTCTCTGTCAATTCAGAGTCTGACAGTGAGTTGGAAGAAGAGGTTGAGACCTAAGGAGTGATAAGCATTCGCACTCCCTCCAGCCAATTCCTTATTTTAATTTGCTCTTTATTTTATACAGCAGTCAGTTAAAGAAACCTCTTCTTATTTTCAGTGACGCCTAGAGAAGTGGTTAACTCCCTTGTTCAGGGGTAGAACGACAGATTTATTACTCTTGTAGCTCAAGGGATTCGATCTTGCAACCTTCGATTACTGAGTCCAACGCTCTAACCACTGGCTACTGCCGCCCCATGAGCCAACCTTAAGGACTCATAAACGTTACTATTAACAGAAGGACTGGTGAGAGTTAAAGGAAATAGCCTTTTATCTTCTGTAGTTAGCTCCCTCGTTATCTCCTGGTCCACTCCTGTGGTATCCTCTGTGGTTATTCTCCTGAGTTATCTCCTGTAGTTATCTCCGTTATGTTTCGTTGGAAAGCCCAAAAACAAAGACATTCTAAACGTAATCATCTAAAAGCAGCATCTCTTGGACAGTCTCCGAGGCTGACAGTAAGAGCGTTGGGCCTGGCCGGCTTGGTCTTCCCCTGTTCTAGTCCTACATTGGTCACGCCATGAGGCAGGAGTGGAGGGCCAAGCCCCTATAATTGTTTCACTCCAAACCACAGTTGTAACTTAACTGGATATCGCTATCAACCAGCTAATTATTAGAATCAGGTGTGCTAGAATTAGGGTTGAGAAGAAACCTCATAGCGGTAGCTCTCCAGGAAACAGGTTGGAGAGGAAAAACCTACAGGACGTAGCTCTCCAGGAGAACAGGTGTGGAGAGAAACCTACAGGACAGGAGCTCACCAGGAACAGTTGGTTGGAGAGAAAACCTACAGACCGGTAGCTTGCCAGGAACGGGTGGATGAAAAACCTACAACGGACGGTACGTCTCCAGAACAGGGGTTGGAGATAAAACCCTACAGGACACGGTAGCGCTCCAGAGAGCGGTTGGAGAGAAAACCTACAGGACGTACTCTCTAGAGACGATTGGAGAGAAAACCTACAGGACGGTAGCTCTCTAGACACAGGAGTGGAGAGAAAACCTACCGACGTAGCCTCTCCAGAACAGGGTTGGAGAGAAACTCCTACAGGATGGTAGCTCTCTAGGAACAGGATTGGAGAAGAAAACTAGCAGCGACGGTAGCGCTCCAGGAACAGGGTTGGAGAAAATACCTACGGACGGTAGCTCGACGTGGAGAAAACTTAACAGGACCGGTAGCTAGGAAGGTTGCGAGTAAAAACCTACAGGACGTGTACCTCCCAGGATACGGTTTGGAGAGAACCTCACAGGACGGTAGCTCCAGGAACAGGTTTGAGAGCTAAACCACAGACGTAGCTCTCCAGGAAGCAGGGTTGAGAGAACTACAACCGGTCTCAGAACAGGATAAACTAAAGGACGTAGCGCTGCAGAACAGGGTTGGAGAGAACCTACAGGACGTACTACTCTCAGGATCATGTTTGGAGAGAAAACCGTACAGGCCGTAGCTCTCTAGGAACAGGATTGGATGAGAAAACTAAGTCGTAGCTCTCAGGACAGGGTTGGAGAGAAACCACAGGATGTTAGCTCTCTCTAGTAAAAAGAACTACAGAGACGAGATTCGAACAAGCTGAAGAGAAAGTACCTTCAAACAGGTGGAATCCTCAGGATACTCTTCCAGAGACAGGTTGGAGAGAAAATCTAAACAAACTGACGAGGAGTTGGTACTGGTTGCATGACCTGTTCCTGGTTGCTGTACGGGCTGTATTGGTAGATGACGGCCTGGTCCTGGTCTTGCTGACTGGCCGGTCCTGGTTGCTGACGGGACTGTATGCGTTGATAAACGGCTGTTCCTGGCTGCTGACGGCTTGGTAT
>NW_019942717.1:230961-265549 GCF_002910315.2 Salvelinus sp. IW2-2015 | reverse complement strand
GCTGCGAGTCATAGGTCTGGTTAGCTGACGGGACTGTCCTGGGTTTACTGAAACGGGTCGCGTACAGCTTGGTTGCTAGCGGGCTGGGTCCTGGTCGCTCGCTGACGGGGCTGAGTCCTGCGGTGCTGACGGACTGGTCCGGTGTGACGCGGGCTGCGGTACTCGCTTGGCTGACGGGCGGCTGGTACTGGGTTGCTGACGGTCTGGTACTAGGATTGGCTGACTGGTCCGGTACTGGCTGGTTGACGGGGTGGTTCCCTGGTTGCTGAGCTGGCCTGGTGCACGGACTTCCTGGTTGGCTGACGGGCTCCTAGCTGGTTGCGTGCACGGTAGTACTGGTACGGCGCTACTGTCTGACGGCTGGTACTCGGTTGCTGAGGGTCCGGTAAACTGCTGACGGGCTGTCCTGGTTGCTGACGGTGTCCTCGGTGCTGAACGGCTGGTACTGGCTTGCTCTTCAGCGGGCTGTGGCTGTACTGGTTGCTACGGGCTTCGTACGTTGCTGACGGGATGGTCCTGGCTTGCTGACGGGCTGGTCCCTGGTTGCTTGATGGGCTGGTACTGGTTGCTGACGGGCTTGTCCGGTGTGATGCGGATCTGTTCCTGGTTGCTGACGGGCTTGGTACTGGCGCTGGTGGCGGGAGGTGGAGGAGTGGGGGTGGAGATCGGATCAATCGTTTTTTTTTTTTTTAAACTTTGTTATTTTTCCTACTGAGAACTTGGCTCTTGTCAATCAAAACTGAAGTATTTGTTGTGTACTGTAGCTTATGTAGAGTGACTATGCGTTTTGTTTTGACAGCTTTGTAATATACGAAGGTTTTGACATAAAGGACATTGCGGCTCATGATGTTCTGCTGTGGGAACAATGGTTGTGCCCATTGTCTCTGAATACTCCTCCACTGGCATTGTCTGTGAGGACAGAGTGTGAACACAGAAACTTTTGGGTGAATTGGCAATGGTTAGTTACATCCCCTCAAAGTATTTGTGTCAGACCTCATAGCTAGCTACCCCCACGCTGAAAACCAAACCCAATAACAGTCACTCCGGTGGACTGCAGTTTCCAACAAAAGCCATGGTGTCAGATGAAACTGGAATGCCACTGCGGCTCTCACTCTCTCCTGCCTGTCGGTGCCCGGAAAGTACCCAAACAGACAAAAGAGTCAGACAACGGCCAGGACAGTCTCGCTCTCTCTCTCGTTCTGGCTGCCAGATGAGATCCTGAAGAGCTGAAGAGATCCCTGTGTGTGTCCATTGTCTGGGTAACCCATCTCCCCTCTCCTCTGAGTGCCTCTCTGAGGTGTACTGTACAGTTAGTCCGGCCCGGCTGGCAGGACAGAGAAAGGAGCCCATTCTTCTCCTCTCTGAGTCTCAGCAGCAGAGCAGTGCTACCTCAGGCTTTGGTTTCTGTGGGGGCTTTTGTCTTGCGCCACCGAGTGAGGACACAGAATGGGGTCTGGAGGGAACCCAACACCACACCCTCACATTTCTCATCGGCCCCTGCGCCTTGCTTTCAATGTTTCTGTTTCTAGCCCACAGGGCAGAGAAGAGAGAGCGAATGTTTTTGTGGAGAATGATTCGAACTTTGTAAACTTTTTTTGATTTGTTTTTTACTATGGCTATACCCATCCATTCCTGTCCAATGAAGTATTGCATTGACTTTGGTATTGCCCTTCAGAATGACACCTGTATTTATTCTTCAATAGAATGATCTTCTAAATCACACAACATGTTAAAATATATCAACGTGGTCTCAGGGCAATGCATATAATTCTGTACGTAAGTCTCAAAACCGCATTTAGTATGATATATTATGTTATGTTAGATTACATTATGAATGGAATAGCAGTCATACAATATCAGACAAATTATGAGAAGGAAAGTATCGTACGTCATCTACATTCGTACAGTAGCATACAAACTGGACGATGTAACTTAGGAATCTTAGAGGACTTATAGTATTATACTTCTTTCTCTGAGACCAGGTTGCTTGTTGCATCATAACAGCAAATGAGAATTATGGGGATAATTTACATTGGCAGATAGGGGAACTAATGACAAAGTTTAGATAAATGTACATAGCCAGTTAGGTGAATTGAGTTTAGAATAAGGGTTAGGTAAAATGCTCCAGTTGTCCCAAACGCGACACAAACAATCAACTGAAGCGGATTACATCCACCCATCCTCCCCGACCAACCTCCTTACTTTTGTTTCTACAGTAACTAGACCATTAGTAGGTATCATAAAGTACCAGTCAAAAGTTTGGACACACCTACTCATTCAAGGTTTTTTCTTTATTTTTTAAAACTATTTTCTACATTGTAGAATAATAGTGAAGACATCAAAACTATGAAATAACACATATGGAATCATGTAGTAACCAAAAAAAGGGTTAAACAAATCAAAATATATTTTATATTTGAGATTCTTCAAAGTAGCCACCCTTCACCTTGATGACAGCTTTGAACACTCTTGGCATTCTCTCAACCAGCTTCACCTGGAATTATTTTCCAATTATTTTCCAACGGAGTTCCCACATAGGCTGAGCAATTGTTGGCTGCTTTTCCTTCACTCTGCGGTCCAACTCATCCCAAACCATCTCAATTGGGTTGAGGTCGGGTGATTGTGGAGGCCAGGTAATCTGATTCTCAGGTGCTCAGAAATACGTAAAGTATGTCTCGTATGGCTCTGGGGCCAGTATTGAAATCAAATGTCCTTTGATAATGAATTCCTGTTAACCACTCTGCCTGTGTCCCAGGTGTGTTGGCCAGTAAAGCAAAGCCATTGTTCCATGTAACGTGAGGAGCACACTTCCTACTAAAGTAGCTCGATGCCTGGGAGAGTGGATAACGTGGGCTACTCACAGCAGTAGGGGAATTCACAAAGCTAACGTTCTGGCCCCCTAACCAGGTTGACGTTGGCATTGAGTTTCACCACCTTGACTTCTGTAACACTGTGGTATTCTGAATAAAAAGACCGAGACCTTTAAATGTGAGCTGTTTAGAGACTTTCTCAGTAATCTCAGTAATCTGGCAATACCCTACTAACTGTACTGTTGTGGGTTGTGAAACGTCTTCAAAGCATATTTCAGCTGTGTGTGTTTTTCCTGCGGTTGGCACTGACAGATTGGCACCTCACTCTCAGTCTCTGCATAGGGGAAACTCTACCAATCCACCTCTCAGCTCAGACACACAGACTGGCTTAGCATGGCACAGGTCCTGGGACTCCCTCCAGGCTGGAAGGCTAAGGCAGGTTGGGCCTTGCCGGGCTCCGGTCTGGCCCTGGTCTAGTCTACATCGGTCAGCCATGATGCAGGAAGTGGAGGATCGAGCCCCCTGTCTGGACTTCCTGATAACTTCACTTCCTGTACGTCCTGTTCTCAGTAATCCCTGTCATCTTTAGTCTCTGCATGGTTTTGTGAAAGATCAGAGGAATTATATATATTTTATTTTATTTATATATTTCAAAACAAATGACCTGTTTTTCTCCTCAATTAGTAGTTACAGTCTTGTCTCATCGCTGCAACTCCCGTACGGACTCGGAAGAGGTCAAATGTCGAGAGCCGTGCGTCTTCCGAAACACGACCCCGCCAAGCCGCACTGCTTCTTGACACACTGCTCGCTTAACCCTGGAAGTCAGCCGCACCAATGTGTTGGAGGAAACACCGTACACCTGCCGACCGTGTCAGCGTGCACTGCGCCCAGCCCGCCACAGGAGTATCTAGAGCGCGATGAGACAAGGACATCCCGGATCTTTTACCAGTCACCTGTTCTCCAGGTGTTACCGCTTCACACTCTCTTCACTTACAATTTAAGGCAATTAAATGAACGTGAAGAACTGTTGCACTTCATTCCCAGTGATACAGAAAAATTATCAGCCCGTCGTCTCTATCGCAAATTGCGATATTGCCACTTCTCACGCAACAGGCCATAGGAGACTCATAGGAAACTCATAGGAGACTCATAGGAGACTCATAGGAGACTCATAGGAGACTCATAGGAGACTCATTGGAAACTCATAGGAGACTCATATGAGACTCATAGGAGACTTATAGGATACTGAAACTCATAGGAGACTCATAGGAGACTCATAGGAAACTCATAGGAGAACTCATTAGGAAAACTCATAGGAGACTTCATAGAGGCTATCTAGAAGACAACTCATAGGAGACTCACAGGAGGACTCTTAAGATTGAGCTGAAACTCATATGGAGCAGGAACTCATAGGAAGCCTCATTCTAGGAGTAAGGAGACTGTACACTCAGTAGAGACCTTGAATCGCTCATGATAGGGACTTAGACGTCTCATGCAATACTCAATGAGGAGACTGAAACTCATAGGAGACTCTAGGAGACTCATAGAGGACTCAAGGAACTAGACACTCATAGAACTCAGGGAAACTCATAGGAGACTCATGGATGAGAGACTCATAGGAAACTCATAGGAGACTCATTAGCGAAACTCATAGGAGACTCATAGGAGATTCATAGGAAAACTCATAGGAGCACTCATAGGAGACTCATAGAGACTCATAGGAAACTGAAACTCACAGGAGACTCATAGGAGACTCATAGGAAACTGAAACTCATAGGAGAACTCTATAGGACGATACTGATAAAGCGAATTAGAACTCACAAGAGTGAGACTACATAGGAGACTCATGGGAAACTGCAGACACTCATCAGAAGGAGACTCATAGGAGACTCATAGGAGACTCATGAAACTCATAGGAGACTTCATAGGAAACTTCATAGAGAACTCATAGGAACTCATAGGAGACTCATAGAGACTCATAGGAGACTCATAGGAGACTTCATAGGCAAACTCATAGGAAACACATAGGAAACTCATAGGAAACTCATAGGAGACTCATAGGAGACTCATAGGAGACTCATAGGAAACTCATAGGAGACTCCGGGCTAGTGTGGGGATCTCTACATCACAGGGGTCTCTAATATTTAACATGTACCTGTGGACTGTGGGTGGTGGATATGATGGCAAACCACAGAGCAGCATAGCTCGGCTGCCGATTTCCTTCACTGGGGGCACGAGTGTGTGCAAGTGTTCAGAACCAGTCAGTCATCTTGTGTGTGTTCTGACATTTCAAGTCTTTTACTGACTCTGGAATGGCTCAGGCAGTATCACAGAGACAGACGGTTTGATCTACCCAGCAGTAGTTCACGTGTGGCCCACGTCTCCTTCCTTACAAGCTTTACTGTGATTTTGTTCCCTTGGCCAAATACTTAATTACTACATCTATAACCCAATATGTTACATTTTGCAAAGCCTTTAAAACCTGAATGTCTTTAAATATAACCAAACATCTCCACTGCTCACGATTCGGTATGAAGCATACTACATTGTATTGGTATGGCGTTTTGGTGTGGTCCAAACCCTCTTTAACTCAGTCCAGGTTAAAGGCTATAGGGCTATAGGACCATGGCTGAGAGAATTACAGGCTTTACAGGCCATTCTCTAAGCAGAGGTTGTAGGGGAGTATCTGGGTAGTAGCTGGGCGTACTTCCTTCAGGAAATTAAAAGCTGGAGCTACTTCCTTCAGACTCCCTATACCCTCTCATCTGCTGCCAGTAATGAATAGCAAACTATTAGTCTTCAACTTCCTTCTTCCCCCTTGTGTTTGTATAAAGGCACTCACCTTGGTACCGAAGGTATCAACGCAGACAACCTGTAGTTTGACGTTATATACACTGAGTGTACAAAACATGAAGCTCTTTCCATGACATAGACTGACCAGGTGAATCCAGGTGAAAGCTATGGTCCCTTATTGATGTCACTTGTTAAATCCACTTCAATCAGTGTAGCTGAAGGGAAGAATACAGGTTAAAGAAGGATTTTTAAGCCTTGAGACAATTGAGACATGGATTGTGTGTGTGTGTGTGTGCCATTCAGAGGGTGAATGGGCAAGACACAAGACTTAAGGGCCTTTGAACAGGGTATGGTAGTAGATGCCAGAAACACCGGTTTGTGTCAAGAACTGCAATGCTGCTGGGTTTTTCGTGATCAACAGTTACCCGTGTGTATCAAGAATGGTCCACCAACCAAAGGACATCCAGCTAACTTGACACAACTGTGAAAAGCATTGGAGTCAACATGGGCCAGCATCCCTGTGGAACGCTTTCGTACTGTTATAATCTCCACCCGGCACAGCCTGGTTCCTCTCTAGGTTTCTTCCTAGGTTCCTGCCTTTCTAGGGAGTTTTTCCAATCCACCGTTCTTCTTCTACCTGCATTGCTTGCAGTTTGGGGTTTTAGGCTGGGTTTCTGTACAGCACTTTGTGCTACACGTGCATGTTAACATTAGAAGCCTCCTCCCTAAGTTTGTTTTATTCACTGCTTTAGCACACTCTGCCAACCCGGATGTCTTAGCCGTGTCTAAATCTTGGCATAGGAAGACCACAAAACCTCTGAAATTTCCATCCCCTAATTATAACATTTTCCGACAAGATAGAACTGCCAAAGAGGGCGGAGTTGCAATCTAATGCAGAGATAGCCTGCAGAGTTCTGTCCTACTATCCAGGTCTGTACCCAAACAATTCGAGCTTCTACTTCTAAAAATCCACCTTTCCAGAAACAAGTCTCTCACCGTTGCCGCTTGCTATAGACCACCCTCTGCCCCCAGCTGTGCCCTGGACACCATATGTGAATTGATTTCCCCCCATCTATCTTCAGAGAACATGCTTAACACCCCGGCCATCCTACAATCTAAGCTTGATACCCTCAATCTCACACAAATGATCAATGAACCTACCAGGTACAACCCCAAATCCGGAAACACGGGCACCTTCATAGATATCATCCTAACCAACTTCCCCTCCAAATACACCTCTGCTGTCTTCACCCAAGATCTCAGCAATCATTGCCTCATTGCCTGCGTCCGTAATGGGTCTGCGGTCAAACGACCACTCCTCATCACTGTCAAACGCTCCCTAAAACACTTCAGCGAGCAGCCCTTTCTAATCGACATCCTGTGGCGTACTGCATTAGCATCGAATAGCCCCTGTGATATGCAACTTTTCAGGGAAGTGTCATGATGTTGCCTGCTTGGGTACTGCAAACCCCATCCCCCTCTCCCTGCCTCTCCCTTTCCACCACAACCCATGCGGTGATCACAGAGAGGTCGTAAATTCCTGAGAATCTCCTCATGGCCCAACAGTATTAGACAGAGGGTAAACTTTCAGGACAAAGGAATTCTCTTCCACCTCACAGAACTTGAGGACCCGCCCCTGAGCCAGTTGGGTCAGAGACCATGGGACAGCCCCTCTCTGCTATCTGAATAAAAGCCAACTCTAAGAAATTACCAGTAGACCATGTTTATCCTCCAAGGAGGAGAACGAAGGTTGAGTATAATTGCTGAATCTTTAACCATACCACGTGGTTAAAACTCTTATACCAATAATAACAAGTCTTTGATATTGACTACTAGTCTGCAGCTAGGAATTCGGTATCATTGAACGCGAAGAAAGACAACCGCCGAAACATCCATTCTATAACSAATGTCAYTCTGAACTCTCCACAATAACTACGACAGAAGGAACTCCAACAAAAACGAACTTCTCTCCAACGATCAAGACGACACACAATGAGCGTAAATATATATATATTGATTGCAATTGTTCCCGAATGAGTGAGCGTTCATGTGTAAGGATTAGCATGTCAATTGTTATAATTATGGACTCTGTAGTGAATTCTTAGTCGAACGCAACTTTCCCTTTTGTCTAACAGCCGCCATGTCTTTCTTCAGCCCACTAGGGCATATTTTCTCCTATCATTTCATGTAACTATTTTAAGTTTGTTTGTTTGTTTATGCATTTCTGTGAATTAATTAGTTAGTAATAAATAAATGATTTAAGACAATTGATGTATGGATGACTCATAGTGAAGACTGGGTTCGTGCAGATAATCAACGATTTACGACGTTTGGAATGAGACTAACGTGAGGTAGAGTAAATAAATMATTAATTAGAAGACTATTGATCAGATATGAAAATATCTGAAAGGTTATATTGGGAAATTATAACTTTGTAATCTAATAACTTTCCCTGGTGCCCTCAAATTCATAGTTAATTAGTTACGTTATTACTCAAGTGATCGCGTAATCCCTAATTACAGGAATCTTTGATAAAAACTATAAGTCTTCAATTTAACGATAGCAAAGACACGACAGAAGTTAGGACCCAATATACACAGGCAGTTAAGAAAGCTAAGGCTAGCTTTTTCAAACAGAAATTTGCATCCTGTAACACAAACTCAAAAAAGTTCTGGGACACTGTAAAGTCCATGGAGAATAAGAGCACCTCCTCCCAGCTGCCCACTGCACTGAGGCTAGGAAACACTGTCACCACCGATAAATCCACGATAATTGAGAATTTTGATAAACATTTTTCTACGGCTGGCCATGCTTTCCACCTGGCTACCCCTACCCGGTCAACAGCCCTGCACCCCCCACAGCAACTCGCCCAAGCCTCCCCCATTTCTCCTTCACCCAAATCCAGATAACTGATGTTCTGAAAGAGCTACAAAATCTGGACCCCTACAAATCAGCCGGGCTAGACAATCTGGACCCTCTCTTTCTAAAATTATCTGCCGAAATTGTTGCAACCCCTATTACTAGCCTGTTCAACCTCTCTTTCCTATCGTCTGATATTCCCAAAGATTGGAAAGCTGCTGCGGTCATCCCCCTCTTCAAAGGGGGAGACACTCTAGACCAAAACTGCTACAGACCTGTAAACTCTCCTTCCAGACTCACAATAAGCATCTCCAATCAAAAATTAAATCTAGAATCAGCTTCCTATTTCGCAACAAAGCATCCTTCACTCATGCTGCCAAACATACCCTCGAATAACCGACTATCCTACCGATCCTCGACTTCGGCGATGTCATTTACAAAATAGCCTCCAATACCCTACTCAATAAATTGGATGCAGTCTATCACAGTGCCATCCATTTTGTCACCGAAGCCCCATATACTACCCGCCACTGCGACCTGTACGCTCTCGTTGGCTGGCCCTCGCTTCATATTTGTCGCCAGACCCACTGGCTCCAAGTCATCAATAAGTCTTTGCTAGGTAAAGCCCCGCCTTATCTCAGCTCACTGGTCACCATAGCAGCTCCCAACCGTAGCACGCGCTCCAGCAGGTATTTTTCACTGGTCACCCCAAAGCCAATTCCTCCTTTGGCTGCCTTTCCTTCCAGTTCTCTGCTGCCAATGACTGAAACAAACTGCAAAAAATCACTGAAGCTGAAGACTCATATCTCCCTCACTAACTTTAAGCACCAGCTGTCAGAGCAGCTCACAGATCACTGCATCTGTACATAGGCTATCTGTAAATAGCCCATCCAACTACCTCATCCCCATACTGTATTTATTTATTTATTTTGCTCCTTTGCACCCCAGTATCTCTACTAGCACATTCATCTTCTGCACATCTATCACTCCAGTGTTTAATTGCTATATTGTAATTACTTCGCCACTATGACCTATATATTGCCTTACCTCATCTTATCTCATTTGCACACACTGTATATATGCTTTTTTCTACTGTATTATTGACTGTATGTTTGTTTATTCCATGTGTAACTCTGTGTTGTTGTATGTGTCGAACTGCTTTGCTTTATCTTGGCCAGGTCGCAGTTGTAAATGAGAACTTGTTCTCAACTAGCCTACCTGGTTAAATAAAGGTGAAATAAAAAATAAAACATTTAACAATTCTGGTGGCAGCATGATGTGGGGATGTTTTTCAGCGACAGGGACTGGGAGACTAGTCAGGATTGAGGCAAAGATGAACAGAGCAAAGTACAGAGAGATCCTTGATGAAAACCTGCTTCAGAGTGCTCAGGACATCCGACTGCGGCAAAGGTTCACCCTCCACCTGGATAAAGACACCTAAGCACACAGCCAAGAAAACGCAGAAGTGGCTTTGGGACCAGTCTCTTAATGACCTTGAGTGGCCCACCATCCCACCTGACAGCGCTGGAGAGGATCTGCAGCGAAGAATGGGAGAAACTCCTCAAATAATTTCCAGGTCTGACAAGCTTATAGCGTCATACCTAAGAACACTCGAGACTGTAGTCGGTGCTTCAACAAATTACTGATTAAAGGGTCTGAATACTTATGTAAATGTGATATTTACATTTTTTGTATTTTTAAACCATTTGCAAAATGTTCTAAAAACCTCTTCATTTTGCCATTATGGGGTATTGTGTGTAGATTGAGGGATTTCTTTTTTTAAATCAATTTTAGAATAAGGCTGTAACGTAACAAAATGTGGAACCCTTAAAGCTCATCACTAAGCTAAGGATCATGGGACTAAATACCTCCCTCTGCAACTGGATCCTGGACTTCCTAACGGGCTGCCCCCAGGTGGTGAGGGTAGGTAGCAATACATCTGCCACACTGATCTTCAACACTGGAGCTCCCCAGGGGTGCGTGCTCAGTCCCTCCTGTACTCCCTGTTCACCCACGACTGCATGGCCAGGCACGACTCCAACACCATCATTAAGTTTGCAGATGACACAACAGTGGTAGGCCTGATCACCGTCAAGGATGAGACAGCCTATAGGGAGGAGGTCAGAGACCTGGCCGGGTGGTGCCAGAATAACAACCTATCCCTCAACGTAACCAAGACTAAGGAGATGATTGTGGACTACAGGAAAAGGAGGACCGAGCACGCCCCCATTCTCATCGACGCGGCTGTAGTGGAGCAGGTTGAGAGCTTCAAGTTCCTTGGTGTCCACATCATCAACAAACTAGAATGGTCCAAACACACAAAGACAGTCGTGAAGAGGGCACGACAAAGCCTATTCCCCCTCAGGAAACTAAAAAGATTTGGCATGGGTCCTGAGATCCTCAAAAGGTTCTACAGCTGCAACATCGAGAGCATCCTGACTGGTTGCATCACTGCCTAGTACGGCAATTGCTCGGCCTCTGACCGCAAGGCACTACAGAGGGTAGTGCGTATGGCCCAGTACATCAGAGGAAGGCCCTAAAAATGGTCAAAGACCCCAGCCACCCCAGTCATAGACTGTTCTCTCTACTACTGCATGGCAAGCGGTACCGGAGTGCCAAGTCTAGGACAAAAAGGTTTCTCAACAGTTTTTACCCCCAAGCCATAAGACTCCTGAACAGGTAACCAAATGGCTACCCCCCCAACTCCTCTTTTTATGCTGCTGCTACTCTCTGTTTATCATATATGCATAGTCACTTTAACTATACATTCATGTACATACTACCTCAATTGTGCCGACCAACCAGTGCTCCCGCACATTGGCTAACCGGGTTATCTGCATTGTGTCCCGCCACCCACCACCCGCCAACCCCTCTTTTACGCTACTGCTACTCTCTGTTCATCATATATGCATAGTCACTTTAACCATATCTACGTGTACATACTACCTCAATCAGCCTGACTAACCGGTGTCTGTATGTAGCCTCGCTACTTTTATAGCCTCGCTACTGTACATAGCCTGTCTTTTTACTGTTGTTTTTATTTCTTTACTTACCTATTGTTCACCTAACACCTTTTTTACACTATTAGAGTCTGTAAGTAAGCATTTCACTGTAAGGTCTACCTACACCTGTTGTATTCGGCGCACGTGACAAATAAACTTTGATTTGATTTGTTTTGATTTGAAAAAGTCAAGGGGTCTGAATACTTTCCAAAGGCACTGTGTGTATATATATATATATATAAATATATATATATATATGAATTTAAATAGACCACATTTGTTTGGGTATCTGGATCCAGTTTGTACTGCTACAAACTGATGTGGTGGAAGTGGTCTCTATACTTAGTGACTGTGTGGTACCAGAGACACACCTTGCCCAACACCACTTTGTGATTCTAAATGCAACACGTTGAAAAGTCAGCTAGTTGGCATTTCTGTGTCGTGAAGAACCACTCCTTGAGTACGTAGCTAGGTTCTGAAGGCCCTGCATTAGATGGTATAAATAGAAGTCCATACACGTGTTTATCATTTTGAAAAAGTAGAGGTCTAGCAGGCGTCTGGCTTACCTCTCAAAGAAAACTACAAATTAGTTCCACAACCAGCATCATCGTCAACCATCCGACATGCTGAGCTGCCAGTGTGGTCATTAGCAGCGTTGTTTTAGAAACACTGATGTGAGGTATTCAAAAAATGCTTTCCCTGCTTCAGTTGTCTCCTTATAATGATAGTGTAAACAAATGTCCACACGCCAAAGAGGGTCTGTGAGAGGTCAAGAGGCTGCTGTTTGGCTACATTTTTAAATTTTAGTCCTTTAGCAGACGCTCTTATCCAGAGCGACCTACAGAAGTTATTAGGGTTAAATGACTTGCTCAAAGGCACATTGGACAGATTGTTTCACCTAGTCGGCTCAGGGATTCAAACCAGCAACCTTTCGGGTTACCGGACAAACGCTTTTAACAGTTAGGCTACCGGTCACCCACTTATGCAATTAAAGGCCATTGTTTATTAGATCTAGAGGTATGGCTTTGACTGATATGGTGCCTTGACTTCTTGAACATTTCATACTTTCAACTTGCACTGGAGTTCCTACAGATTTCCCCGTGGGAACTGTGTCTACTGTAGACGATGAGGAAATATGTAGGAAATATTTTTGTCCTTTCTTTGTCTTCCTCAATAGAACTCTTAGAATATGATTCTAAAATAACACAGCCCACAACGTGTTCACTCGAGAGGTTGTCGACACAGTTGAGCACGAACTGAGATATATGTTAGAAGACACTGATGAATTGATAAACTGTGTTATGATCCTGTACATTATGTTTCATTGGGGATTCATGGAAATAAAATCATTAAGGAACCTGATCCTTTCTCTCCAGGGAGGAGTCTTTCAAAATCGAAAACAAAACTAATGTTAATGTCAACTGTAATTTTCCAAAGGTATAGGATCAAACGTTCTGTAGTGGCAGCAGGTCCAAAAAACATGTAGATTCTCCATCTCCCTGTCTTGAATTGGAACGTGTTGTGTTGCTACACTGGATGGAGGCCAACGTGTCACGCCCTGACCATAGAGAGYCCTTGGTTCTCTATGGTGTAGTAGGTCAGGGCGTGACTAGGGGGTGTTCTAGGTTATATATTTCTATGTTGGTGCTCTTGGTCTGGTTCCCAATTAGAGGCAGCTGAGGTTCATTGTCTCTAATTGGGGATCATACTTATGGGTTCTCTGTTCCCACCTGCTTTGTGGGATATTGTTTTTTTTTGAGTGAGTGCATGGTGCACCGCAGTACTGCACGGTCGTTGTTTGTTTCTTGGTTTGTTTTAAGTTTCACTAAAAATAAAGATGTGGAACTCCTTGGTCCGTCTCTCCACACGATCGTGACACAATGTAACAGTAGAGATTCCCAAATGGCCCCCCTATTCCCTATGCAGTGCCCTACTTTTGACCAGGGGAGTAGACTACAGCATTCGGTATAAACAGAGTAGGGTCCATTTGGTACGCAACTACAGTAAAGCCTTCTTATTGGCCAAAACTCACAGTAAAGCTTCCTTTGTTTATCATATATCTTGATGTCTAGTCACCTCACCCTTATACATACAGTATCTACCCTTACCACTCCAGTATTCCACCACATGTTAAATATGGCACTAACCATAGAACTGACCCTATATATAACTACTGACCCTGGAACTGTCCCTGTATATAGCTACTGACCATAGAACTGACCCTATATATAACTACTGACCATAGAACTGACCCTATATATAACTACTGACCATAGAACTGACCCTGTATATAGCTACTGACCCTGGAACTGACCCTGTATATAGCTACTGACCCTGGAACTGACCCTATATATAGCTACTGACCCTGGAACTGACCCTGTATATAGCTACTGACCCTGGAACTGACCCTGTATATAGCTACTGACCCTGATTATATAACTACTGACCTGGAACTGTCCTGTAATATAACTAGCTGAACTCATAGTAACTATATATAGCTACTGACCCTAGTGACCTGTATACTAACTGACCTGGCCTGTAATATAGCTACTCGACCTGTAACTGACCCTGTATTATAGCTACTGACCCTGGAACTGACCCTGTCTATACTCCTTGACCCTGTGAATGGACCTGTATATAACTACTGAACCCTGGAACTGACCCTGTATATAACTATCTGACCCTGGAACTGCCCGTGTATATAACTACTCGGACTGTTATACTAATATGACCTGGATCTGCCTGTCATGATAAACCTACTGACCTGGATAACTGACCTGTATATACTACTGACCCTGTGTATATAAACTACTGACCCTGGAACTGACCCTGAATAGACTTAACTGACCCTGGAACTGGACCTGTATACTAACTACTGACCCTGGAAATGACCCTGTATATAACTACCCTCGGGCATGTAATGAATATACTGAACTGACCCTGTAATAACTGGTATTACTGACCCTGTAATACTAAACTCTTACCCCTGGAGATACCGAGTATTAACTCACTGACGTCCTGGAACTGACCTGTTTATACTTATGAAACGTGTTCATTCTTAATGTTATTTTCGTGGTATTTTTGTGTCTACTTGAAGCTTAACATGATTTATTGTACTACTGATCTTGGAGACTACATTGTTGGGAAAGAGCAAAAGAGAGACATTTCACTGTACAGCTCGCACTATTCCGCCGGATCCCGGCCTACCCTGAAACTGCTAGGGGCATGTCCTGGGTCATCTGGACCTCACCGAGGCGAGAATACGCCTCCGAGCTCGACAGTAGCGCCGCCAGTTCGCACGGGCTACTAATGAAGCACCGAGAGTACCACTCAGAGATGTAGCCGTCAGGGAATGGTGGCGCCAGCAGAGGCCCGGCGCTGTGTGGCTGTGGCGAGTCTCACTTGTATCTTTAGCCGTAGCAGCTGTTGCGTCGGCGCCCCCGGCTCGGCCTAGGAGCCAGTTCGCGACCACGCAGATCGCCCCGCGCTGCTGGGCGGATCTGATTAGATGTACTTGGGCCGTGACTAGTCAGTACGGGGAACCTGAGCAGAACCCAGAGACCGTTGGCAGACTCAGAGATCCTGGAACGGTCCCGATCCACAGGGGGTAGAGCTCGCCGTAGATCAGCACCCGCTGAGAGATGCAAGTCGAGAGCTCGAAATGCGGAGTAGATAGATGCCGCACTCCTACCCGCAGACGCAGCGGCAGTCGACCGCGTCGACGCCCGGTTCGCGCCGCCCTTATGGATCTCCGTCGGAGGCGACCCAGGCGCACGCGCCCGCGGAAGTGCCGCTTGCCCGCTCCCTATCATCACACTGCCGATTTATCTGTCCGGCGCTGAATCGGGTCGCTCCTGATGGGCCGACGCGCCCGTGGCGGGAGCTGACGGGTCGACCCCGCCCCCTGTCCGCAACAAGCATCTGACCGGCCGTCGCCGCCATATGTAACGCGACCTCCGGCGGCCTGCCAATGTACACTACGCGCGTCCACACGACTACACCGATCCCCCCGCGCCGCGTCGCCTACCGTAACGCGCTCCGCCGACCTACCTCCCCAATCCCACCCCACCCAGGATCACCCCGGCGCCGCGACCGGCCCACAGGACGCTGCGAAAGGCGCGATCCCGCACCCGTGACCAGTCGCACCCAATTGTCCCTCGCGCCCCACCCGGATCCCCGCCGCCGACCGACATCCCCCCCCGCTCCCGTGACTACCGCCGTAACCCCCCCCTCCCGCCCCCGGCCCCCCGCACCCCGGCGGCCCGCCACCCCTCGTGACTGATCAGCGTCTCGCAGACAGAAGTCGCCACGCACCCCTCTCCCCCTAAGTGCACTGACAATAAAAATGTGCAAACTTGCCGACATGTTTTCCAACTCTCTACTCTCTAACAGATCATACATTTTGTATATTTCAATCCCACCATAAACTAGGAAAATAATAGCCAGACCAGAACATCCAGACCTCTTTTCATATAAAGAAATATTCATCTAAATGTTACTCTAAATTGGATGAATGAAATGGGTCACTTACACCACAAACGATGATACCCCATAGGGCATAGAACTCCGTGGAGGTAAAGGAAGTGGGATCCAATGGGGGGAGGGTGGGGAGGGAGGTCTCCACTTTTTATATAGTGCTTATTACTGTGTTGTAATAATGTACAGTGCCTTCAAGAAAGTATTCAACCCCTTATATTTTTTCACATTTTGTTGTGTTACACGGTGGGATTAAAATGGATAAAATTGTTGTCATTGTCAAAGTGGAAGAAACATTCTAATGTTTGTAAAAAAAAGAATACATATATATATATATATATATACAGTGGGGAGAACAAGTATTTGATACACTGCCGATTTTGCAGGTTTTCCTACTTACAAAGCATGTAGAGGTCTGTAATTTTTATCATAGGTACACTTCAACTGTGAGAGACGGAATCTAAAACAAAAATCCAGAAAATCACATTGTATGATTTTTAAGTAATTAATTTGCATTTTATTGCATGACATAAGTATTTGATCACCTACCAACCAGTAAGAATTCCGGCTCTCACAGACCTGTTAGTTTTTTCTTTAAGAGCCCTCCTGTTCTCCACTCATTACCTGTTTAACTGCACCTGTTTGAACTCGTTACCTGTATAAAAGACACCTGTCACACACTCAATCAAACAGACTCCACTCTCCACAATGGCCAAAACCAGAGAGCTGTGTAAGGACATCAGGGATAAAATTGTAGACCTGCACAAGGCTGGGATGGGCTACAGGACAATAGGCAAGCAGCTTGGTGAGAAGGGCAAAAACTGTTGGCGCAATTATTAGAAAATGGAAGAAGTTCAAGATGATGGTCAATCACCCTCGGTCTGGGGCTCCATGCAAGATCTCACTTCGTGGGGATCAATGATCATGAGGAAGGTGAGGGATCAGCCCAGAACTACACGGCAGGACCTGGTCAATGACCTGAAGAGAGCTGGGACCACAGTCTCAAAGAAAACCATTAGTAACACACTACGCCGTCATGGATTAAATCCTGCAGCGCACGCAAGGTTCCCTGCTCAAGAGCGCATGTCCAGGCCCGTCTGAAGTTTTGCCAATGACCATCTGGATGATCCAGAGGAGGAATGGGAGAAGGTCATGTGGTCTGATGAGACAAAAATAGAGCTTTTTGGTCTAAACTCACACTCGCCGGTTTGGAGGAAGAAGAAGGATGAGTAAAACCCCAGGAACACCATCCCAACCGTGAAGCATGGAGGTGGAAACATCATTCTTTGGGAATGCTTTTCTGCAAAGGGGACAGGACGACTGCACCGTATTGAGGGGAGGATGGATGGGGCCATGTATTGCGAGATCTTGGCCAACAACCTCCTTCCCTCAGTAAGAGCATTGAAGATGGGTCGTGGCTGGGTCTTCCAGCATGACAACGCCCGAACAACACACAGCCAGGGCAACTAAGGAGTGGCTCCGTAAGAAGCATCTCAAGGTCCTGGAGTGGCCTAGCCAGTCTCCAGACCTGAACCGAATAGAAATCTTTGGGGAGGCTGAAAGTCTGTATTGCCCGCGACAGCCCCGAACCTGAAGGATCTGGAGAAGGTCTGTATGGAGGAGTGGGCCAAAATCCCTGCTGCAGTGTGTGCAAACCTGGTCAAGAACTACAGGAAACGTATGATCTCTGTAATTGCAAACAAAGGTTTCTGTACCAAATATTAAGTTCTGCTTTTCTGATGTATCAAATACTTATGTCATGCAATAAAATGCAAATTAATTACTTAAAAATCATACAATATGATTTTCTGGATTTTTGTTTTAGATTCCGTCTCTCACAGTTGAAGTGTACCTATGATAAAAATTACAGACCTCTACATGCTTTGTAAGTAGGAAAACCTGCAAAATCGGCAGTGTATCAAATACTTGTTCTCCCCACTGTATATAATAAAAATAAACGAATATATCTTGAGTACATAAATATTCAACCCCCTGAGTCAATACATGTTAGAATCCCCTTTGGCAGTGATTACAGCTGTGAGTCTTTCTGGTTTCTGGGTAAGTCTCTAAGAGCTTAGCACACCTGGATTGTACAATATGTGCACATTATTCTTTCAAAAATTATTAATGCTCTGGTTGTTGATCATTGCTAGACACCCATTTTAAAGTCTTGTCAAATCATGTTGATTTAAGTGAAAACTGTAACAAGGCCACTCAGGAACATTCAATATTGTCTTGGTAAGCAACTCAAGAAGAGTGGTACTCAGTGATGTGTTGGATTTGCCCCAAACATAACACTTTGTATTCAGGACATAAAGTTAATTTCTTTGCCACATTTTTTGCAGTTTTACTTTAGTGCCTTATTGCAAACAGGATGCATCTTTTGGAATTTAAAAAAAATGGTACAGTCTTCCTTCTTTTCACTCATTTAGATTAGTGTTGTGGATTCACTACAATGTTGTTGATCAATCCTCCGTTTTCTCCTATCACAGCCATTAAACTCTGTAACTGTTTTAATAAAGTCACCATTGGCATGGTGAAATCCCAGAGCGGTTCCCTACCTCTCTGCAACTGAATTAGGAAGGACGCCTGTATCTTTGTAGTGACTGGGTCTAAACTGTAATTAATAACTTCACCATGCTCAAAGGGATATTCAATGTCTGCTTTTTTGTTTACACATCTACAAATAGGTGCCCTTCTTTGAGAGACATTGAAAAACCTCCCTGGTCTTTGTGGTTGAATCTGTGTTTGAAATTCACTGCTCGACTGAGGGAACTTACAGATAATTGTAATGTGTGGGGTACAGAGATGAGGTAGTCATTCAAAAATTATGTTAAACACTATTATTGCACACAGAGTGAGTCCATGCAACTTATTATGTGACTTGTTAAGCACATTTTTACTCCTGAACTTATTTAAGCCTGACATAACAAAGGCGTTCAATATTTATTGATTCAAGACATTTCAGCTTAATTTCTTTGATTAATTTATGAAAAAAATTGCATAATTCCACTTTGCCAGTGACACAAAATGTATGTTTAATACATATTAATACATATTCAGGCTGTAACACAACAACATTTCAAGTGGTGTGAATACTTTCTGATGGCACTGTTATAATGAGTGTTGAGACAGGAGGGGAGGCTATTTTAGATGATTTGTCTGAGGTCCAACTTCCTCTCATGTGGAATCTCCAATTTTACTTGATATAGTATTTACTGTAGATACAGTACTTTATATATGATTTACTGTAGATACAGTACTGTACAGTGCCTTTGGAAAGTATTCAGATCCCTTAACCTTTTCCATATTTTGTTACGTTACAGCCTTATTCTAAAATTGATTACATACATTAAAAAAATCTCAGCAATTTACACACAATACCCCATAATGACAAAGTGAAAACCGATCTAAAAAATGTAAAAAATAAAAAGAATATTAAAAATTAAAAACAGAAATACTTTATTTACAAAAGTATTCAGACCCTTCGCTATGAGACTCGAAATTGAGCTCCGGTGCCTCCTGTTGATTGGACATGTCAAAGCAAAAACCAAGCCATGAGGTCAAAGGAATTGTCCTTAGAGTTCCGAGACAGGATTGTGTCGAGGCACAGATCTGGGGAATGGTACCAAAACCTTTCTGCAGTATTGAAGGTCCCCAAGAATACAGTGGCCTCCATCATTCTTAAATGGAGGAAGTTTGGAACCACCAAGACTCTTCCTACAGCTGGCAGCCCGGCCAAACTGAGCAATCGGGGGAGAAGGGCCTTGGTCAGAGAGGATACCAAGAACCCGATGGTTACTCTGACAGAGTTCCAGAGTTCCTCTGTGGTGATGGGAGAACCTTCCAGAAGGACAACCATCTCTGAGGCACTCCACCAATCAGGCTTTTATGGTAGAGTGGCCAGACGGAAGCCACTCCTCAGTAAAACGCACATGACAGCCCACTTAGAGTTTGCCAAAAGGCACCTAAAGACTCTCAGATCATGAGAAACAAGATTCTCTGGTCTGATGAAACCAAGATTGAACTGTTTGGCCTGAATGCCAAGCGTCACGTCTGGAGGAAACCTGGCACTATCCCTATGGTGAAGCATGGTGGTGGCAGTATCATGCTGTGGGGATGTTTTTCAGCTGCAGGAACTGGGAGACTAGTCAGGATCGAGGGAAAGATGAACGGAGCAAAGTACAGAGAGATCCTTGATGAAAACCTGCTCCAGAGCACTCAGGACCTCAGACTGGGGCGAAGGTTCACCTTCCAACAGGACAACGACCCTAAGTCAAGACAATGCAGGAGTGGAGTACAAGTCTCTGAATGTCCTTGAGTGGCCCAGCCAGAGCCCGGACTTGAACCCGATCGAACATCTCAAGAGAGACCTGAAAATAGCTGTGTAGCAACACTCCCTATCCAACCTGACAGAGCTTGAGAGAATCTGCAGAGAAGAATGGGAGAAACTCCCCAAATACATGCGTGCCAAGCTTGTAGCGTCATACCCAAGAAGACTCGACGCTGTAATCACTGCCAAAGGTGCTTCAACAAAGTACTGAGTAAAGGGTCTGAATACTTATGTAAATGTGACATTTCAGTTTTTTATTTTTTATAAATTAGCAAAAATGTCTAAAACTGTTTTTGCTTTGTCATTATGGGGTATTGTGTGTCGATTGACGATGAAAAAAACCCCAATTTAATCCATTTTAGAATAAGGCTGTAACATAACAAAATGTGGAAAAATTCAAGGGGTCTGAATACTTTCTGAATGCACTGTACAGTACTGTATCTACAGTAAATTATATATAAAGTACTGTGTCTACAGTAAATAAAACATCAATTAAAATTGGAGATTCCACATGAGAGGAAATTGGACCTTGGACAAATCATCAAAAATAGCCTCCCCTCCTGTCTTAAAACATTAAGAACACCTGCTCTTTCCATGACATAGACAGACCAGGTGAATCCAGGGGAAAGCTATGATACCTTACTTGTTAAATCCACTTCAATCCGTGTACATCAGTGGTCACCAATCTTTTCTGAGTCAAGATCAGTTTCTCAGTCAAAAAGCAAGCCAAGATCTAGCCCTCAGATTTTCTTTTTAAACATTACTTAAATGTAACATTAACTTAATTATTATTATTAATTTTGTAACGTTTATTTAACTAAGCAAGTCAGTTAAGAACAAATAATTATTTACAATGACGGCCAAACCCAGACATCGCTGGGCCAATTGTTTGCTGCCCTATGAGACTCCCAATCACGGCCTGTTGTGATACAGCCTGGGTTCAAACCAGGGTGTTTGTAGTGAAGCTGCAGTGCCTTAGACCGCTGCGCCACTCGGGAGCCCTAATAAAAACAGTTCTGTAGAAATTAGGTTTGTGCAGCAGGTCTAATACATTATCACAGCATATTGGCTATATGCCTGGTCTAATATATTTTCACAGCATAGTGGCTATATGCCTGGTCTAATATATTTTCACAGCATATTGGCTATATGCATGTTCTGCCAATATTGTTATTCTCAGACCAGATTATATTTGAACTTGAGTTTTGATAATAAAATAGATCAGTTGGTGTAACACTTGCGAGGCCCAGCTGAGCATCAATTGAAATCATTTGCAAATAATTTGCTTTTTTATTTACTGGTCTGATGCTACAGTACCTGCATCTGATGGTCGTGGTGCTTTCAAGACAAGTGGGAATCTGAAAAAAACGAGGTCAAATCATGACCTCGGCGAACTTCAGGTTTTTCGAGTTCCCAGTGGTCTTGAACACGACATTCGTCTCAGCGGAGGGAGGAGGGAGAGAGCAGCAGAGGGTCCGCCTCTCGTTTTCCGTTCCTCCGGTGAGACTGACCGTAGACAGGGGACAGACAGTCTTCCACCAGATGGTGAACCTCGAGTCACACAGCATCTGACTCAGACACAAATTACTGTTGTTTCTATGACCAGAGAAAGTGAAATACTCCTCGATATTAAAATAGACAAGACAAGCAGCTAATAATAATATAACTCAGGGTTATAGATACACTTGGCTACTCATTCATTGCAGCTGCAGCGCGAGTGGAAGTTTTATAATAGTGTTGAATAAAAACAGTGTTGACAGTGCTGAAATAAACTTAGACATGAACTCACTCATAAAAACAGATGCTCGTTTCTGTATTATTTGGCAGCCTCTCTCTGGTCATGGTTTTAAAAGTTATGACATCTTACGTAGGCTAGTATCGAACTTAGCTGTAGCTAGGCACGGTGATTTGAGCTATCCGTTTGCCCAGCGCAGTAGACGGACTCAATTTAGCCACAGATCTCCCTGTCCTCCGGGTTTGCGGAGTTCGTTTTTTTTAAGACAAATGAAATGTTCAAAATTGGGAACACTTTGCCTACCCGGTGCGCAGGGCTTATGAATCAAGTGCACCTACCGATAAGAGCGCAACACAAACATGGCTTTCTACAGCAATGTTTGGTGATCGACTAGGAATGCCTTGAAGATCGACCAGTCTGTCGCAATCGAACGGTTGGTGACCACTGGTGTAGATGAATGGGAGGAGACAGGTTAAGCCTTGAGACAATTGAGACATGGATTGTGTATGTGTGCCATTCAGAGACGGTGCCTTTGAACAAGGTATGGTAGTAGGTGCCTGGCGCACCAGTTTGTGTCAAGAACTGCAACACTGCTAAGTTTTTCAAGCTCAACAGTTTCACGTGTGTATCAAGAATGGTCCACCACCCAAAGGACATCCAGGCAACTTGACACAACTGTGAGAAGCAATTGAGTTAACATGTACTGTTGATAAAACGTTTACTGGAGACAGGAGACCAAGTGGAGACATAGGACGAGGTGGATAATTTTATAATAAGGCCGTTTTATTCAAGTGTAAAGATATCAGGCAAAAACGTGCACGGCCCCTTTCTGTCAGATTCTTATGAAATCGTCGGAGAAGAGGCCGCTCCACACAGTACATACAGATTATATAGACAACTAGCAAAGTAGGTTGATCTTGAAGTCTGGCCTTCCGATTGGTCGATCTGGGTCGTGGGTAGTCCTGTTCGGCCTGATGTCGACATTCCATTGGCTTTTCACACAGTTCTTTGTACTAGTCACATCCAAAGGCATCCTGCATGTGCGTTTGTTTTCACAGGCCCTATTCATGGGGGAGGGGATGTGTGTGTGGGTCTGACAAAGTAGTGGGAATGGGTGCATGTTGTGCCAAGAATAGCTTATGTTGAGAAGTGGTTAAAACAAGTTACCAGTATCTTATACAATTTCTTACAGTACCCGCATCCCTTTGGGACGCTTGTAGAGTCCATGTTGCAACGAATTGAGGCGGTTCTGAGGGAAACTCAATATTAGGAAGGTGTTCCTAATGTTTGGTATATACAGCAAATATTATTTACTGTAGATACAGTACTGTATATATTATTTACTGTAGATACAGTACTGTATATATGCTTTACAGTAGATACAGTACTGTATATATTATTTACTGTAGATACGGTACTTTATATATTATTTACTGTAGATACAGTACTGTATATATGATTTACTGTAGAGACAGTACAGTGGTTGTTGAGGGACATTGAGGGCTTGGCGAGTAGTAGTCATCATTAAGGGAGTGCACTTCTTCACCCCCACAACAGGATAAACCAACCAGAGAGCTATAGACGTTCCAGTGTGAAAGACCTTTGATCCAGTAGCCAAATTTAGACCCCCGGTTTAGGCCCATTTGTTGATTCCTTGTTCTTATACTTACAGTTTGGGACTTGAAAGGAGTCTAATTTACAGACCTGTGAAGATAACTGTGATAATGGGACAGTTCCTCTGACCAAAATCGTTGGTTTGCCACCACACTATACCCTACCCGTTAGGGAAAAAAAGATTGCAGTCAGAATGCAGTATAACTGCAGTACACTGCAGTATAACTACAGTATGCTGCAAATACTGCGTCTAAAAATAACACCTATTTTTTTTACTGCAGTATTTTGGACCCAGTAATTGCAGAATAACTGCAATTACTGGGTCCAAAATATCACAGTCGACTGCAGTTACTGCACTTTTACTGCAGTTTAAAAACTACAATCTTTTTTTGTAAGGGTAATGACCACGATGACTTGGGATGTTTTTCTGAACAAATCTCCCCTCACAGAGGTGTCAAATCATTACTTTGTGTGTATGTTATGCATGGATGTCAATGGGAGATTTGGCAAAAACTTTGGTGAAAAATTATTACGGGTGAGTATTGTATCTCAAGATGGGATTCACCCTATACCGCCTCTGTATCTCAAACATCATACAGGCTACTTTTCCTGTTCGCCAAGTTACTATTTATTTATAAAATGTAACCTTTATTTAACTAGAAAAGTCAGTTAAGAACACATTCTTATTTACAATGAACAGTGGGTTAATTACCTTGTTCAGGGGCAGAACGACAGATTTTTTACTTGTCAGCTCAGGGATTTGATCCAATAAAATAAAATGTATTTATATAGCCCTTCTTACATCAGCTGATATCTCAAAGTGCTGTACAGAAACCCAGCCTAAAACCCCAAACAGCAAGCAATGCAGGTGTAGAAGCAAGGTGGCTAGGAAAAACTCCCTAGAAAGGCCAAAACCTAGGAAGAAACCTAGAGAGGAACCAGGCTATGAGGGGTGGCCAGTCCTCTTCTGGCTGTGCCGGGTGGAGATTATAACAGAACATGGCCAAGATGTTCAAATGTTCATAAATGACCAGCATGGTCAAATAATAATAATAATCACAGTAGTTGTCGAGGGTGCAGCAAGCCAGCACCTCAGGAGTAAATGTCAGTTGGCTTTTCATAGCCGATCATTAAGAGTATCTCTACCGCTCCTGCGGTCTCTAGAGAGTTGAAAACAGCAGGTCTGGGACAGGTAGCACGTCCGGTGAACAGGTCAGGGTTCCATAGCCGCAGGCAGAACAGTTGAAACTGGAGCAGCAACACGGCCAGGTGGACTGGGGACAGCAAGGAGTCATCATGCCAGGTCGTCCTGAGGCATGGTCCTAGGGCTCAGGTCCTCCGAGAAAGAGAAAGAGAGAATTAGAGAGAGCATACTTAAATTCACACAGGACACCGGATAAGACAGGAGAAGTACTCCAGATATAACAAACTGACCCTAGCCCCCCGACACATAAAGTACTGCAGCATAAATACTGGAGGCTGGGACAGGAGGGGTCAGGAGACACTGTGGCCCCATCCGATGATACCCCCGGACAGGGATAAACAGGAAGGATATCCAGCAACCTTTTGTTACTGGCCCAACACTCTAACCACTAGGCTACCTGCTGCCCCCTACTATATTGATGTCAATTGGAAATTCTGCGAAATGTACTGATGCACAAGCCAGGATTCACCCCATCCTGACTATGTATACACACTATATACTGTATACAAAAGTATGTGGACACCCTTTCAAATGAGTGGATTTGGCTATTTCAGCGACACCCGTTGCTGACAGGTGCTTAAAATTGAGCACACAGCCATGCAATCTCCATTGACAAACATTAGCAGTAGAATGGCTTTACTGAAGAGCTCAGTGATTTTAAACGTGGCACCGTCATAGGATGCCACCTTTCCAACAAGTCAGTTTGTCAAATTTCTGCCCTGCTAGAACTTCCCCGGTCAACTGTAAGTGCTGTTATTGTGAAGTGGAAAAGTCTAGGAGCAACAACGGCTTATAAGTTCACAGAACGAGACCCTTGGCGCATAAAAATTGTCCGTCCTCAGTTGCAACACACGCTACTGAGTTCCAAACTGCCTCTGGAAGCAACGTCAGAACAATAACTGTTCGTTGGGAGCTTCCTGAAATGGGTTTCCATGGCCGAGCAGTCGCACACAAGCCTAAGATCACCATGCGCAATGCCAGGCGTTGGTTGGAGTGGTGTAAAAGTTGTCGCCATTGGACTCTGGAGCAGTGGAAACATGTTCTCTGGGTGTGATGAATCACGCTTCACCATCTGGCAGTCCAACAGACGAATCTGGGTTTGGCAGATGCCAGGAGAACGCTACCTGCCCCAATGCATAGTGGCAACTGTAAAGTTTGGTGGAGGAATAATGGTCTGAGGCTGTTTTTCATGGATCAGGCTAGGCCCCTTAGTTCCAGGGAAGGGAAATCTTAACTCTACAGCATACAATTACATTTTAGACAATTCTGTGCTTCCAAGTTTGTGGCAACCGTTTGGGGAAGGCCCTTTTCTTTTTCAGCATGACAATGCCCCCGTGCACAAAGCAAGGTTCATACAAAATGGTTTCTCGAGATCGGTGTGGAAGAACTTGACTGTCCTGCACAGAAGCCTGTTCCAACATCTAGTGAAAAGCCTTTCCAGAAGAGTGGAGATTGTTATAGCAGCAAAGGACGGGACCAACTCCTTATTAATGCCCATGATTTTGGAATGAGATGTTCGACGAGCAGGTGCCCACGTACTTTCGGTCACGTAGTGTATTTCTCTTCCGAGCAATGAGGTTGATGTATCGTCTGTGTAGGCTACATGGTAGTGCTTCTTCTATCGCAGGACCAGTAGAATGGGGGTCTGAATAAACATGGACCATGGCTTGGACCCAAAAAGCACCCTATTCCCTATATAGCGCTCTATATTTGACCAGAGCCATATGGGGAACAGGTTGCCATTTGTGACGGCCCATGGCTGAGGGGGCTAAGGCTGTTCTTCAACCTATTAGTCTCCAGAAAGCTATTTTCCACCCCAACATTGACATTATGCATGCAGAAGTTACAACAATGTCTGTACAGGAGATATCTTCCATTCGAGTAATATGTTTGTACATAATTGATCTCTCAGCATCACAAAGAGTGACGACATGGTGGTGTCCGATCTTACATTGACTTTCAATGTTCTTTAACCCTGTTCTCGGAGGGTTAGACAGCTCAAGGTACCATGCTACATTCCCCATGAGCCCCTGAGGAAGGCATGTGTGTCTTTAACAGGGACAAAGAAGAGGGTCTATAGACACAGCCCCATTAGGCTCTTTGAATAGGGGCCTAACACTGACTTTGAGACGGATAGCTGGGCTCATGTTGATGATGGTGACAATGTGTTCTATGTGGACTTTTATCCTCCACTGGATGTTATTGTACTCGGCTCAGACTTTATGCAGTCAGTTCAATATGAAAATAATGGAATGTATGCATTGTGTTTGTGAAAAGACGTGAATACGGACAGAGAATGGATTTCAACAACTATGTATTGTTTCTGAAGTATATAACAAAATAATTGCTATGGATAAAAACATATATATATTTTTTTACATTGCACAACTAAGTAAAAATGTTTACAGACAACAGGCCTCACTAAATTGTACAAAAATAACGGTAAAAATAAAAAATATAAACGATAAACAGAACATCCTCATGTCAGTGTGCAAACCGTTTATACATACGGACACGCCCCCTTCCTCAGGCAGCGAATCCTGATAAATTATTTAAATAGCATTTATCTACACGAATCGATCTCTCACACACAGAACAGCAAAGACAAAGCAAAACAGAACGATCATTTATCCATTAAAAGAGCACTGGACAAAGGACACATAAAAGCAAAAATAAAATATTTATATAAAAACAACTCTCCCATTTGACTGTTTTTTTTTTACTGTAGGGGGGTGTTGGATGGGGGGGGGTCTGTTTTGAAAAGAAAAGTAATAAGTAATAATATTTACAGATTCACGGTACAGTAGCAATAAGATGTTGATCCATTTGTATTCTGTAAGCGTACAATAAAAAAAAATTAATTATACAACAGCAATGAGGTATTATGTGTACATCAAAGGTTCGTTTGTTTTTAATCTCAGAAGAAAAGGATACATTGGTCACATACATGCCATTCTGAGTGAGATGCCTTACTTTCTAACCATGGCTATAATGGGATTAGAGTAGGATCCCACTTCTGACACCAAAGGCACCAGTCTGACCGACTCTGGATCAGTTTACACTTTGAACACTGGGGAATAGTCTTTACTTCCTCAAAGTATTTGAATTGTTTGGTACCTACAGCGTAGGCAAAAGTTAACCTTTAAGGATCCGCCCCTTTTTTTCCCCTCTCAAACTTTTGCCTAAAATGACATACCCAAATCTAACTGCCTGTAGCTCAGGACCTGAAGCAAGGATATGCATATTCTTGATACCATTTGAAAGGAAACACTTTGAGGTTTGTGGAAATGTTAAATTAATGTAGGAGAATATAACACATTAGATCTAGTAAAAGATAATACAAAGGTGTTTTATTTGTATTTTTTTGTACCATCATCTTTGAAATGCAAAAGAAAACCATAATGTACTATTAAAGCCCAGGCGCCATTTAGATTTTGGCCACTAGATGGCAGCAGTGTTTGTGCAAAATTTTGGAGGGATCCAATGAACCATTGCATTTCTGTTCAAAATGTTATGTCAAGACTGCCCAAATGTGGTTTATTAATACATTTAAGTTCATAACTGTGCACTTTCTTCAAACAGTAGCATGGTATTATTTCACTGTAATAGCTACTGTAAATTGGAATTTAAGCTTTCTTCCAATATCAGATATGTCTATTTACATTTACATTTAAGTCATTTAGCAGACGCTCTTATCCAGAGCGACTTACAAATTGGAAAGTTCATACATATTCATCCTGGTCCCCCCGTGGGAATTGAACCCACAACCCTGGCGTTGCAAGCGCCATGCTCTACCAACTGAGCCACACGGGACCTATGTCCTGGGAAATGTTCTTGTTACTTACAACCTCATGCTAATCACATTAGGCTACCTTAACTACTTCAACTCAACCGTCAAATAAAATGTCACATTTTTTTAGCTTGTAAAGATGTTCAATGTTTCTAATTTTATCTTTTACATTTGTAAAATAAATATAAAACAGAATATTTTTAACATTTAATGTTCGAAATGGAAAGTGTCTTAATAGACAGAATGGCTTTGACTTACACAGGCAATGCCCTTTTTTAATTGGCCCTCCCATGTCAATTTTTGCAATGGTTTGATATGCTAAGATGGCTGCTCCCATCTTACCCTGAGTATCACTATGTTCCGTTTCAACTGATCTATATCAATCTAATGCCAGCCACAAAGCCTACAAGCAATCATGTATTTGACAAAAAGTATTTTGGCTCGTTTTAATTTTGGTTTGTTTTCTTTTTGTCTTCCAAGGGAACATTTATAGAGGGGTAAAAGCAAGCGTTATATGTCTTCTTATTTACACACATAAACATTCGTATATACATCATACATACACCATCCTCCATATCTTGTTGTTACGCAACTGACTTTCAAGGGCTACAAGCCCTTTCCTGACAAAACTTAAAGTAAAAAAAGTCTTATTGCATTCTTCAACCACTGAGCCAAAAACAACTCATCATCAGAGTTGTATCGTTCAGAACCTACATCCGCCTAGATTTGTTTTTATATAAACGGAACATTACATGGTCTTTCTTTGGGACGTCCATTCCAGAAGAAAAAAGAGATGGATAGAAAGAGGGATAGCGAGAGAGATGTAAAGGTTTGGAAGTGCATAGTCGTCTATCGGGAGACTTTCCCGCACAGGGATGAATGAGGTCTTTCAGATCAGAGAGAGATCGGCCGGTCGGTTGGGAACATCGGTCGGTCTCACTCAGGCAAAGCAAACGGGCTGTTTTTTTTCCGGCTCTACCTGCTCTGGGTGGGTAGGAGTGGCTTCTCTGATCTTCGACTGGCAGTCACCCGGATGGTTCTCTGTCCAAACCAGAAACAATTTACCCCGAGGCTGACCACAACAGGCCTTCCACCCTCGCTCCCTTCAGTGTGAGTGCCACAGAAGAAAAGAGTAGTAGAAAAAAACAGTCCCTGGACTTTGTATTGGAATACATATTGTTCATATTTATACAGAAAGGTGCATTGTTCCAAGAGCTTCCTGCTCCGTGCAATTATGCATCTGAAAAAAAATAAAAATACAAAAGTCAAGCATTAACTTAGAACAAAGCGTTAAGTTACGTGGTTTGGTATTTCACATAAGTCTATTGTGAAAGAGATTCCACTAAACAATTGTTGTTGGAGTCATAGTAAGATGTAGAAATGTCCTTGTTGCTTACCTCTGCATTCATACTTGAGGTCTGAGAAGTATACCATCTCTTGCGAGAAGACAAAGAGACCTAGTCTTCCGCCTGCATACGTCTTGTCGTATATGCTCCCAGAATCCTTCATGATCTTCTTCCCCTCGTACATGACCACTCTGAAATTAGAAACAAGACTCTTGAGACAAACCATCAGAGGACATACAGTAAATACTGGCATTATGGAAAGCCTCATAACTCTCCACCAGGCCAATGAGTCTCCAGTGCTTACCTGATGTGTCCTGTTCTTGGTCTGTGGATCAGGTGCCATCTGTAGGCTGTGAAGTCTTTCCAGCCAACTTTCTTAGGGTCGTGCCACAGAGTCCTCACCTAGAGAAGAAAGGAGAAATATAGGGAGAGTTAGGTGGTGTTGTCCTGAGGTTTTTCCTGTGTGTGTTTGTCCATCTTACCTGTCCTGGGGTGTTGCCCGTGTGCCAGAGAGCATTCCTGAGGTGCTCTCCAGGTCCAGTAGTAGAGTTGACCACCTTGATGGACAGTCCTGAGTATCCCTGAGCCTTGGTGGGTTTGTTGCTCCAGTAAGTCTGTGTGATCTGCTTCCACATCACCACGTAGAACCTAGAGCTGGACTGGTAGCCGAACACAAAGCCGGCGTAGTCATCATCTCTCTCTGTGTTGATGAAGAAGGTACCACTGAAGTCCACGGAGTTGAACTCATCAAAACCTGGGAATGGAGAAACAGAGAAGATGTCAGTGAGAGGATGGTGTTTTTTTTGTTAGGCTTGGGTTATTTTGAGCTATCCCAAAGTCTAGAATCAATCAATCAAGCCACCCACCAATCAACCAACCAACCAACCACCCACCACCCAACCAATCCACTCACCAACAGCAATGCCAGGGTCACAGTTGACGGTCTGGACCAGCTCTTTGCCTTGATGTCTGACCACCCAGTTGGGGTCGATCTGGGAAGTTCCCTTGGGGTCCAGGGGAACCATCTGGAACTTCCTGAAGTCCGTCTCGCTGATGTCAAAGTTCTCCGGACACACGTCGTAGATATCAGGCACATTGTCTTGGTCAAAGTCGTCTTTGCAAACATCTCCGCGACCATCACCTGGAAGAAGATTGAAAGTTCAGTAAATAACATGTTTTAGGATGAAGCAGCTAATGTCGAACTTTATTAGTTGAATAAGAAATTGAACTCCAATTTTATCTCGTATCTCTCCTATTCTTCATCTAACTCACCATCAGAGTCGAGCTGGTCAGGGTTGAAGGCCAGTCTGCAGTTGTCTTTCTCATCAGGGATCCCGTCGTTGTCATCATCGTGGTCGCAGGCGTCTCCCTTGCCGTCTTTGTCATGGTCAGCCTGGTTAGCGTTGGGGATGTAGGGGCAGTTGTCCAGGTTATTCTGGTGGCCGTCCTCATCGATGTCCTGGTTGCTGTCACACTTGTCTCCCACACGGTCGTCATCAGAGTCAACCTGTAGAGGTAAATGGACATTTACATTAGCATGCTAGCTAATGTTAGCGGTTGCAACACAGTAGATACACCTGTTGGTGAAGATTATTTACCATATTGTGAGTTGGCAGAATTTTTTTAACATTGTGTTAACATATTACCCTATCAACCCTATACCCTATCAACCCTATACCCTATCAACCCTATACCCTATCAACCCTATACCCTATCAACCCTATACCCTATAAACCCTGTACCCTATCAACCCTGTACCCTATCAACCCTGTACCCTATCAACCCTGTACCCTATCAACCCTGTACCCTATCAACCCTATCAACCCTGTACCCTATCAACCCTGTACCCTATCAACCCTATACCCTGTACCCTATCAACCCTGTACCCTATCAACCCTATACCCTATCAACCCTATAAACCCTGTACCCTATAAACCCTGTACCCTATAAACCCTATACCCTATCCACCCTATACCCTATCAACCCTATACCCTATCAACCCTATACCCTATCAACCCTATAACCTATAAACCCTATAAACCCTATACCCTATCAACCCTGTACCCTATAAACCCTATACCCTATAAACCCTATAAACGCTATACCCTATCAACCCTATACCCTATAAACACACCCCTTCTCTCTTCCTTCTTCCCTCCTTCCTTCCCTCTCTCCTCCTCCTTCCCTCCTTCCTTCTCTCCTCCTCCTTCCTTCCCTTCTCTCCTCCTCCTTCCCTCCCATCTGCTCCACTATGATGCATTTCTTGAACGACAAAGGGTAAAGTGGGCAGAAATTACATCATTGAATTCACTCATTGAGTCCCATTGAAGGTATGTAGTCTGAAGTCTACCCTTATGAACGGAGAAATTAATCTCCAGGTTATGGCTACGTCTTGGGTAGTCAGGTGTGTGTACGAGCGAGTGTGTGGTGTTGTTGTGTTGCAGTTTCTGTGCAGTGGGACATAAATGTTGAGTTTTTACATGTCATGTCATTCATGCTTTTGTGGAAATAAGGGGGAAAGGGAAACACAAAAAAGAGAAACATCATATTTTTGTTGCCTTCAGAGACAATTTCAATCCCAACAAGAGGAGGTCCCCACTCGAACGAGCCGGGTGTAATCTGCTAGTGCTAACATTATATGTTTGGGAGCAGGGTAAATAAGAACATGCTTTCATCCCTCCTCTCTCTATATAGGTTTACCAGGACACAGCCAAGTTAAAAGCACAGTATTGACAATGAATATATCAATTGTCAGAGATGTTTTTGCCTAAGCAAGGTAGTGGACACTTGGGACTGATTCTTCTGGGCGGTTCTGGGTCGGACTAATTGAGACAGTGCTCTCTCTTCTCTACTCTCTCTCTCTCCCGCTCTCTCTCATCTCTGCCCCTCGCCTCTTCTATCTCCCCCTCTCTCGCCTCGTCTTCTCTCCTCCCCCTTCTCTCTCCTCCCCCGTCTCTCCCTCTCCTCTCTCTCTCTCTCGACGCCTTCGCCTCTCTCTCTCCCCTCTCCCCCCCTCTCTCTCTCCCCTCTCTCGTTTCTCTCCTCCCCTCTTCTTCTATCTCCCCTCGTCCTCTTCTCATCTCCCTCTCCGCCTCTCTCTCTCTCCCTCCCTCTCGTCTAATTCTCTCCTCCCTCTCTTCTATTCCGGCCCGTCTCCCTCGTCTCTCTCTGCGTTCCTCCGTCCTCTCTCTTTCCCTCCCCGCTCGTCTCATCTCTCTGTCCAATCTCTCCTCTGCCCCTTCTTTCTAGTCTTCCCTGCTCCCCTCTCTTTCTTTGCACCTCCGTCTCTCTGCTCCTGACTCTCCCTCCTCTCCTCCGCTCCTCCTGCCCTCGGCCCTCACTGCTCGCTCTCCCCCTCTGCGTCTCTGCTCTCTGTCCCCGTCCTCTTCTCGTCTGTCGCTCCCTAATTTTCTCTTCCTCTGTCTTCTCTCTCTCTGCCCATCTTCCCCCTCTCTCTCCTCCCCCCTCATTTCTCTTGCTCTGTTTTCTCTCTCTCTCCCTCCCTCTCTCTGGCTCCTCCATCTATTTTCTTTCTCTCTCTCACACCTGCCTTCCCCGCCTCTCTCTGTCCTCTCCTCCCCCTATCGCCCGCTTCCTCTGCCTCCCCTCTCCTACTAGCGATAACTGTCTCGTTTTTGTGTACAACCCAGGCAATATGAACTATGACAGAGGATTGATAGTTTGGCAGAGTTTTTGGTGGATAACTGTTTACACCTGCAACCTAGGCGCAGACCGCACCACGAGGTACATGGACCAAACAACGGGGAAGTGAGAACGCCTGTGCTCTGTGGACACGTTGATGGAGATGGTGAGACTCCTTACCTGCTTTAGTGGACTCTTGACTCTAACGGAGACTGTAACTTGCTTTATCTGCCCCGTATTTAAGGACTATACGATATTACATGTACATAGCCTGTAATTGTGGTGTTGAATGCAGGCCCACACCGTTTCCATGAGAACGCTGTTGAAACCAAGATGGCAAATTGACAATGTATGCACCAGCGATGCCGATTAACGGCAGTAGGTACTGATGGGGTCAACGCCACAAGGTCGATTTTCCGTCACTTCCTGCCCGCCGCCATCTTCGCCTGAAATAACAACTACTGTGATTGGGTCCAACAGGTTATTCTGAATCGAGAAAATAACTGCCCGGTACGTGGTTACAGGACGTGGCAGCGAGGGGACAAGGCCGACCCCCGGTGGACGGTGGGTGGGAGACGCAGTGTGTGGAGAACACCTGAGTCGCGGTCTGGAGGAAACGGACTGAAACCAGGTTGTGTAGTGTGACATACACATTACAACCTAGATCTGCCGACACACACACGGCCCACGACAACACACACACGGACAGAAACACGACAACACGCGCGACACAGGGGGCACAACCACACACACACACACGGGAAAAGCACAACACATGCACACGTGCGTCACAGAGAATGCCCCCGCCGATGCACGTAGGGTACACATGCAGTGGGCACTATCAATAAACACTGTCTGTCCATTAGGGCTGGAGAAGGAGGGCCTCTGTTGAATGGTGGGAGAGCCCTTGTACTGAGGTGGACGCTTCCATCGGGGTTCACTGTACTGGGTAGCTGTAGACTGGGTGAGAGGATGTAGGACTGG
>NW_019942717.1:210738-230402 GCF_002910315.2 Salvelinus sp. IW2-2015 | reverse complement strand
TTCTTATAGCGTTTATAGGGTATAGCGCGTTATATAGGGTATTAGGTGTTATAGGGTATAGGGTTGATACGGGTACAGGGTTGATAGGGTACAGGGTTGATAGGTTATAGCCGGGTTGATAGGTATAGGGTTAGTATAGGGTATGATAGGGTACAGGGTTCGATAGGCGTACAGGCGTTATAGGGTACAGGGTTGATTAAGTACAGGGTTGATAGGCGGTTACAGGGTGATAGGGTTACAGGCGTTGATAGGGTACAGGGTTGATAGGTACAGCGCGGGATTAGGGTACGACGGTTGATAGGGTACAGGGTTGCTAGGGTACAGGGCTTGATAGGGATATATGGGTTTATATAGGGTCAGGGTTTATAGAAATACTTTTATTGATGCAGAAGATGGAAAAGCTCCACAGAGAAGACAAATTGATCTGTCAGTTTAGAGGATGGGGAGTGACAGAGCTCTGGGGAGTGGTCCATTATGAGAGCGAGGGTGAGGAGAAGCAGGAGGAGATATTAGAACAGTGACAGAGGCCTGCGGCGATAGTCCCATTATGTGAGAGGAGCGAGGAGTAGAAGAGGAGGGAGATATTAAAAGCATGAACGGGAGCCTGCGGATAGCGTCCATATGAGAGAGGGGAGATTCATTCTGCAGGATATGCCTAGCATGCGCCTGTCTGTGGAAAGAACCTGCCTACTGGTGCCATCATTGTCATCATCGTTGTCACAAGCGTCACCAACACCATCCTTGTCGTAGTCTTCTTGGCCTGAGTTGGGAAGGTTGGGGCAGTTGTCCTACAAAAAGGAAAGGTGACGTCATACGTTTACAACGATGTAGTCAACAACATGAATATTATATTGAACTATAGTAACAGTCCTTTAAGACATTAAATGTACCAGTTTTAGTTTTTCTTTCAAAAAAGAATTGTTCTTTCTAATTGCAGTCAGCATTGGCACATCACTCAAAAGGGATGTGTGGTTTTTACTAGTTAAACAGCAAGCTGGACCTATTCAGGGATCTATACGAGTCAGGAAGTGCATACCTTTTTGCAGTGGTAGGTGGCGTTCTCCACACAGACCAGGTCTTGGTTGGGCCATCCGTCCAGGTCCGTGTCCTCACCACAGATGTGTCCGTTCCCAGCATAGCCAGGCTTACACTCACAGCGGTACATGGGGTCGGCAAAGTGTCCCAGGTAGTTACAGCGGGCGTTCTTGTTGCAGTCGTGGCTCCCATCCAAGCAGGGGTTACGTGGTGTACACACCTGGAGTAAACGGAATGGAAGAGGTGGTCAGACAAGCCAGGGAATATTGTGGCTACCTGTCTTTGTTTTCAAAGGACACAATCTGCTGACCGCCATGTAACAGAGTTGGCAGTGTGATCTGGACAAAGAAAAGCTAGGCTTTTGTAAAGCGATCTTTGATCTTGTAAATTCCAAATTCTAAATTCTAAATTCCATATTTCTAAAGTTCTAAATCAACTGAGGACAGATATGCAGTATGACAGGACTATCATCACAACACTAGTCCACAGCACCAGGTGATGCTACCAACCTGTTTCTTGGCGGCGGCCTCCTCCACTCCCCTGCCGAAGGGCTGAGGTCCAGAGTAGCGTGTGGGACAGGGCAGACAGTTGTAGCCAGGGTCAGTGTTCTCACAGTGGTGCACTCCGTTGAACACGAAGCAAGCGTCAGGAACCTCTTTACACTCGTCAATGTCCTTGCACTTGATGCCGTCACCAGAGTAACCAGTGGGACATTTCCCACAACTCCATGTTCCATCGGGAAAGCTGGTGCACTTGGCCCCAGGAAAGCAGGGGTTAGACAGACAACCATCTGAGGGGAGAGACTAATTACTGACTGTTTTTAAGTACTAAGTGCGGTCTGTGTTTAAGTAGACTCTTACGGCGTTAATAAGCCCTAAAATAATTATAAGTCATATTTTGAAAGTGTTACTGTACTAATAACTAAACTGTCTAAAAACTACAAATTTTAGCAACTAATTCACAGCATGTAGGAGTTATAAGAAACGTCAGCTGCCATTTGAGACATTGGGTGCCATTTGGAACTGATCCAGTGCCTGCTACTCACCGACGGGACAGGCGTTCTTGTTGCACAGCTGACTGGCCTTGGAGTCGCCCTGGCACTCCTTACCACCATATTTGGGGGCGGGGTCATTGCAGAGACGTTTACGTGTCTGGGCTCCTCCTCCACAGGTGGAAGAGCAGGTATCCCATAGCGACCAGGGTCCCCAGTTACCGTTGACTGAGAGAGAAGAAGAGACAGGTAGAGGTCAGTACAGGTGTACGTGGTGTCCCTAGTAGGGTCTGTGTTGTATTAAATAGGCACAATGACAAGTAGCCTGAGTGGCAGTTTTTTGTATTTTTCTTTAGACAAATTCTTGTTTGTTGACTTGCCAAACAAGAAACAGTGACAATCTGCTCGGGAAACTCACTATGTAGAGATAAGATGAGGATTGAGATGATGTATTTGACTAGAAACACCTCACGGTGTGGTGTGCATAAAAAAAGGCATTTGACTAATGTCAAATGGAGATGATAGCATATGTATTTGACCCAGGTCTTGTGCATAAAAGCCTGTGACTAATGGTACTCACTGGGGCAGGGTGACTTGGTGCACTTCTCAGTCTGTCTCCCCTCTCCTTGGCAGTCCTTGCCTCCCAGCTGGGGTGTGGGGGAGTTGCAGAGACGGATACGGGTGATGTCACCCGCCCCACAGGTGACCGAGCAGGAAGACCAGGGGGACCAGTGGCTCCAGGCACCGTCCTGCTTGACTGGAGGGACACAGAGCAGAGGTCAGAGGTTAAAGGTCAGGGGTCAATAAGAAACTTGGTTATGGGTCATTGTCATGCTATATAGGTCATTGTCCAGTCAAAACAGGGTAAAATAAGTTATGGCAGTGAGTTGTTGCTCTGTGGAGTCACAGGTGGCTGATCTGTGGATGGATACTTAGATGTGGGTGCAGGTCTATCGTTTCTGTCACCATGGATACACATCTGTGATACAAGTTTCCCTGTGTGACGATTGATGAATGTGATTTGTTTGGTCGTTTGTCATGTGAACACTGAACTCACAGCGTTTGTCACACTCCTGAAGGTAGCAGTCCCTGGTTTGGACGGAGGTTCCTTCGCAGTTGTTGTTAATGCGATCGCAGGAACGGCCTCTCTGCTGGATGCCCCGCCCACAAGACACGGAACAGTGTGTCCATTCAGACCAGAGGGACCAGCCGTCCTCCGCATAGTCACTCACTATGGAGACAGAGAGAGAAGGAGGGAGAGGAGGAAGGGAGGGGAGGAGTGAGAAAGAGCGAGGATAATGGAAGGGGAGGAGCAGGAGGAAAGAGGGAGGAGGGAGGGAGAGGAGGGAGGGAGGAAAGAGGGGGGAGGGAGGAAGAGGAGGGGGAGGGAGGAAGAGGAGGGGACGGAGAGGAGGGAGGGAAGGGAAGGAGACGGAGGAGGGAGGAGGGAGGGGAGGAGGAGGAGGGAGGGAGGGAGGAGGGAGGAGGAGAGGAGAGGAAGGGCAGAGAGAGGGAGGAGCGAGGGAGAGGGAGGAGGAGGAGAGGAGGAAGGGTGAGGTGAGAGGGAAGGAGCAGGAGGAGGGGAGGCAGAAGAGCAAGGAGGAGGAGGAGAGGAGGAGGGAGGGTAGGCGAGAAAGGAGCAAGGATAGATGGAGGTAGTGAGGGAGGGAGGAGGGAAGATGAGGGGAGGAAGGAGCGAGGAGGAGGAGAGAGAGGGAGACCAAAGACCAGCTCCATGAGAGAGCTATTGGACTGCAGAGTCCCAAGCAGAAAATGAGGTTATAAGCTCTTAAAGTTCTTAAAGCTCTATCTAATGACTGAGTTTAGCCCCGTGTTGGTGTGGTGGTGTGTTGTGTGGTGTGTGTGTGTGTGTGTGTGTGTGTGTGTGTGTGTGTGTATATAGAGTCAGAGAGATGGCCCACTCCAGGGAATCCAGGGGCAGGAGAAAACCCAAAGGGAAGCCAGTGGGAGTGAGTCCTTCTAGTAATATGACTGGGATCCCCCATTGACTGTTGTTACTTTAATTAAAGAGCCAATTGAATTTGCTCATAGCAGGGTTCTTGATCATGTCAAAACGTTTGAGTGACCGAGGTAGTGGTTCTCCATGTGTCTTTAGATTTCAGGGGCCACTGCTGTCTTAGGTATGTGGAAAATGTCACTTGTTCTTGAGTGTAGGATGGCAGCGCTGAACAGCCCACCAATTTTCCATCCCACTTCAACCAATTTGGCCAAATTATAGCCATTAAAAGTTGAAGATTCAAAGATATTTTGGAGGTGGACAACGCGCCAATGTTCCGACACACTCATACGTTGACGGGCTAGGGAACTTAAATCACCCTTAAAATGAATTTGCTTTTCTTGAATAGAAACCTTTACATCCAGAAAAGTTGTTGTGGTTTCATGCTTTATTTGGTGAAGCAGGTCCAAATAGCTAGCAGTAAATGGAGTGTTGTTTGAAATGGCCTGTTGGTCTTAGAGACATGAACCCTTAGGACAACTCAGGCCATTCATAGATTTACAGTGAAACAGAACAAGCCTTGGGTTCATAATACAGTAGTATACTGCAAACCTTTGTTTGTATGTTTTATGTTACTTCCTGAGAGGTGAATAGTTTCGCTGGAAGTTGGAACGACACAAATGGAACCCTAGAATCAGAACCATTCATTCTAATTCTAGGGTTGGAACATTGGAGAATAGAGGAACTTACGTGTTCCACAGCGCGGGCAACACTCTCCATCGGACACGGTGGCGTTGGCACAGGGGATCAGCGGGCAGGAGATCTTGCGGCATACTGTGGCAGAGTTCTACAGAGGGGCGGAGACAGTGACAAAGGACTAGGTCATTTCCTGAACTTGAAGAGCATGTAGTCACTCAGGTAGGTGGTAAAAAAAGAATCTATCAAATGTATTTTCTAAAGAGCTTTTTACATTAGCAGCCACACTATGACAACATGACAATAGCACGGTATACACTGAGTGTACAAAACATGAACACCTGCTCTTTCCATGACGAAGGGGAGGAGACAGGTTACGGATGGATTTTTAAGGCTTGATAATATTGAGACACGGATTATGTATGAGTGCCATTCAGAGGGTGAATGGGCAAGACAAAAGATTTATTAAGTGCCTTTGAACGGGGCATGGTAATAGGTGTTAGAGGGGCGTATGTGTGTATGTTTGTGTGTGTTTGTGTGTGTGCTGAGAGGAACAGCCCTCCTGTTCAGGCTCTGTCTGTTCACTGCAGTGGTAGGCCTGGGCCATGCTCAGATCATTACAGACCCACTGTTGGCTTATTGGCCTGATTCCAGCCTCCTCCTCCTACCCAATTACTGGCCAGATGTAGTGAGAAGGCGCTTGCTGAGTGGGGGATGGGTGTGTGTTTGCAAGTGGCTGTCTGCAAGTGCAAACACACAGGCTTTGAACCCCCCCCCCCCCCCCACACACACACAGTCTCTCGACTTCGGTCCTTACCTGACAAGTGCACTCGGTGCAGTCGTCGACGGTCCACTCGGCCTTGTTCTTGTGGACGATGCCGTTGTGTAGACAGACTCCACTGTGGATCCCCACTCTGTTCATCAACAGCTTGTTCTCATCCGTCTGAAAGCAGCAGACAGATGTGAGACATTCAGCAGAGTGCTCAGTCCCTCAAGGGTTCAGGGTTTCAGATCCACACACTGTTTCACTCTTCATTTCTTGATAGCCTGAGTGGTTTGGAGGAGACTCAGGTGTTTGAGAATGTCTGTCACCATCTCATACTGGTTTATCATTAAGAAGTCTTCCAAGTGAGAGTAAATTAAGAACAAATTGACCTAATTTGATGTAATGAATGAATTAACATGCAGTTTGTCAGACTAGCTGGTGCTCGGAGACCAGTATGCTAAGCAAGATACACATGCAGTGGCAGAACTGGTTGTTGCAGAGACAGACAGACAGACAGACAGACAGACCAGACAGACAGACAGACAGACAGACAGACAGACAGACAGACAGACAGACAGACAGACAGACAGGTGTGTTTCCTCACCACTTTGCGCAGCTCATTGGACAGCTCCTTCACCACCACTCCCAACCCCTTCAGCTCCTTGAACATGCCAGCCAGGTCCTCACAGGAGAACCCACAGATCATCTGCAGGTCTGGAGGGAGGCAAAACACCATGGAGATACATTCATTCCAGACTTACTTTCAACTCCCTACAGCTACAGACAACTGTTGACAGTAGAATAGAATAGCTTTCACTTTTTTCTAACAGATCTGTGCTGTTCTATTCTTATTGAGGAGACTTTAACAGGTTTTATATGGAGACAGCAGATCTGTGCTGTTCTATTCTTATTGAGGAGACTTTAACAGGGTTTTATATGGAGACCAGCAGATCTGTGCTGTTCTATTCTTATTGAGGAGCTTTAACAGGGTTTTATATGGAGACCAGCAGATCTGTGCTGTTCTATTCTTATTGAGGAGACTTTAACAGGGTTTTATATGGAGACCAGCAGGTCTGTTGCGTTTACCTTTAGTTTTGTGGCCAGTGTAGTCCGTCCTAATGGCAGGGCTGGACCCATTGATGGGGTTGTCCATAATGAGGATTCTATCAGTCAGAACAGCTGAGGGGAGGGAAGGACATGAGGGGAGAAGATGGTAGACATAGAGGGAGAGGGATGGGGGAGTGAGAAACAGGGGAGAAGGAGGGATACAGGAGGATGGGAGAGAGAGGGAGAGTGTATGAGAGAGGGAGGGAGGGGAGAGAGATAAATGAGATGGAGTGGGAGAGGGTTGGGAGGGAGGGAAAAAGGGATAGAGAGGAGGTTTGGAGAAAGAGGGAGGGAGTAAGAACACACAGAGAGACAGTTAGAGCACTGTAGACTGTAATGCTAATACCCACTAGACCACATCAGACCACAACAGACACACTGTAGACTGTAATGCTAATACCCACTAGACCACAACAGACACACTGTAGACTGTAATGCTAATACCCACTAGACCACATCAGACCACAACAGACACACTGTAGACTGTAATGGTAATACCCACCAGACCACAACAGACAGTGTCCCCAGGGCTCATTGGTGACATAACTACAGTTGGGTATACATAACTACACTCAGGGTATTACAGAACATTGCAGCATCATACTATCTTGAATCACCAATGAAGTTAATGAGTTAATGTGCCCAGCCCCGAGGAGGCATTGAATTGCTTGTTAACTTCCCAGCTTTCCCATAGCAATATAAACGTGATTTTTTCCCTTCTCAACTTTCCCATGAGGCTTTTAAACAGTCATGCATAGTCTTAGGAGTGGCTTGCTGGCATTAGCATAACAACCAGTGATGTACGGATAAACACACACATATGCTTTCTGTTAATGATTATGCTACTTACAGTTTTGGCATCCTTTGTTGCGCAGTATCGCTTCTAAACTGGTTCCAAAGACAAAGCGAACGTTTTGGAGCACCCCCTGCAAGAATCAATGGTACATTTTACCTCTAGTACTGCACAGTTACTATCACTCTACTTTATGCAACACATATTGGTCTTTATGGATCCCTTACATGGGTTTTCAATACAGCGTATAACTTTTACGCATAGGTCTATAGGTTTTAAGCACGGTAATATTTACGCATGTACGTGTCACACAATCCTATATTCAACAATTACTAAACATCTAAAACAACTCGACAACGTATATTATCTCTGTCCATCATGCGTCGTCGCGTGAGCTCTGCATGTGAGCTTCACTTACCATGAACCGGTCCTTCACCGCTCCCTTCCCGATTCTGAGACGCGCTGTGATGGGAGTCTCCTGAGTGAGGATGCTCTGGATGGGAGCGTCCAGTTCCGCCGTGTTCACCTCCTCACAGCCAACATACAGCTGCGCCCGGTCCTCCTGCACAAACAGCGTAATATTCTTCCAGTGGCCTGTTGCCAAGTCCACATCTTCTATCGACACCACCTGTTGCTTATTCACTGTAGAGAAAACCACATCCAGGGTGTTCGCTTTCCCGTTGGAGACTATCTCGAACACGGCTCCGGATCCGTCACGCTTTTCCACCGTCAGAAGGGAGCCCCTGGTCCGCTTGAACTGCTTGAAGTTGAGGAGGAGAAGGAATCCCCTCTCGGCGTGGATGGAATCGATGAGGTCCCTGAAGGAGCTCTCGGGGAGCTCGGGGATCAGGTCCGGGTTGAGGATCTTGTAGGCGGGACTGTATGGGTCGTCGCCCTTCACTAGGGTCACTCCGTGGTTCTTCTTGGGGATTTGGACCAGCTCGAACAGGTCGTACACGCTATTGTCGTCTCGGCTCTCTGTATGCAGGAGACCGGGGAATGAGCGTAAACAGTTAGTCTTTGACTACATGTCTTTGGAATGGATTATTGTTGTTATGAGGAATAAACCCTAAAATGATCTCTATGTTAAACCATTGTCAGGGTAAATCAATACATTAAGAGGATTTAATAATACATTGAAAAACTTTGATGTTTTTCTATAGTTTAATGTTCAAAACGAAGCACAAACTCCTTTCAATCTAGTGTAGACGAACAATTCAGGCAAATGATTTCACCTGCAACTCGTACGCTCTCGCAGGTCCAAAGCATCAATAGCAGAAATATTCCTGTCAACTTCATGGTGAAACTGGTTTTTACCTATGAAAAATAAACATAGAAACGTCAAAGGTCCACTTTTCACAAAAGTTAATGTATGCACGCATGATTGCAAGTCGCTTTGGATAAAAGCGTCTGCTAAATGTCATATATTATATTATATTAATATTTATACATTAAATAATTTAAATATCTAAATAAACAATCATCAAAACACATTATTTCACACTTTATTATGTCACATTATTTATTTATAATAAAATATAATAGAATATAATAAAAATATATATATTTGGATTGATTCCTTGAAAGAAAATCGAAATATTGCTCACCCACCTGTTGAATGAAAACAGCAGAGAGAAACAGTAAAATCCAAATAGAAATCCAATAATAATCCACAAGATTCAAGCGTTTCTTGATCTTTTTTTAACCGAATTGCGGTCCGATTTAAGACGCAGAAATGTCGTTTCTTTTTTTTTTTGCTTTAATTTAATGGTAATTCTCTCCGGTATCGGACGCTAGAACCTAACTGTAAACCAGGGGACAAAGTGCTATTTAAATAGTTTCATGACATTCCTAAGAACGAGTCTCGCCCAATCAGATGGTGGAAGGAAAAAGGGACGAGCTTATGGTGAGAGGGGGGAGAAAGCGCCACATTCCAGAGGCCAAATTCCATGACTGGATACATACTTAATAGACCATCGTTTCCGGTTATTGTCTCACACACCAGTCTGAAATGTTCTCGTTTTAGAACAAAAATCCACCTCTCCATCTTTGAACCTTTTGCGCATGTTTGATACATTTTGTTTCAATTCTCAAACCCAGGATTGTCATTATCAATCAAGTTTTTCTGGCCAAGTGGCAAGTCATGCACATGTCTTTATCACCAGACTGCTGTGCATCTATGTGAAAAGTTGAATGAAAATAGAGGTGCTATTAAAAATCGAATAAAAACGGGTTCTTATTTGTTTCCCCGACTGCGCTTCAGAGACTTGGTAGAGGATGCTCAATCAGGCGACGGAAGGGATTTTATTCCCTACTGCTGTTCCAAGTTTGTCCGCTAGGAGTCGTTGTGAGCTCACTAGAGATGCGCCGAGAGCCATGCTGCAACGATACGGATGAGAACACGTGGATTTCCACACAATCCACACACACAGATGTGATGTACTATTACCGGTTGTTATTTTTATCAGGTCATATAATACAATTATATTCCATGTGACCTATGGCCTAAATGCATTTGTGGATGTTCTGGGCATAGTCATTTATAGGATATCTGTGGTTCGGGGTCACTATTTTTGTACTTGTATAGCCAACATTGACTATAGTTCGAACTATATGTGAAAATGAATATAACTTTAGTTTAGTTGCAGAAGACCGTTGTGAGTACTCGCCAATCAATGTAATTTATTTCATTCAACTCCTTAACATTCAACTCCTTAACATTCTCTGAAAGTAAAGACGAGTGAGTATGCAAAAAGGGACATGATGAATATGTCTGGGTATTGGTGCAGGTGAACTATCATTGACTATGACACATCTGGGTCAGACATGATGTGGTCGTTAGGGAGGTCTGGGTAAGACATGATGTGGTCTTTAAGAAGGTCTGGGTCAGACATGATGTGGTCGTTAGGAAGGTCTGGGTCAGACATGATGTGGTCGTTAGGAAGGACTGGGTCAGACATGATGTGGTCGTTAGGGAGGTCTGGGTCATACATGATGTGGTCGTTAGGAAGGTCTGGGTCAGACATGATGTGGTCGTTGGGAAGGTCTGGGTCAGACATTATGTGGTCGTTAGGAAGGTCTGGGTCATACATGATGTGTCAGTTAGGAACTACTGATCAGACAGTATGTTCGTCCGTTAGGAAGGCTCTGCGTGAGACAATGCAATACAAACTCGGTCTTAGAAGACTGCGTCCGACATCAGTGCGTCGTTAGAGTCCTGGCAAGACAATGATGTCTCCTCTAGAGTCTGTGGTCAGACATATGTCGGTCTGGAAGGACTGGTCAACATTATGTGACGCGTTAGGAAGGTCTGGTCAGACATGATTGTGTCTTTACGAGTCTGGTCGAGAATATGTGCGTCGTTAGGGGAAGGACTGGGTCAGACATATTGGTCGTTAGCCGATCTGCGGTCAACCAAATATATTGTCTTAGAACACCTGTCACGCGACCGCCGTCATTCTCACCCATCTCTATCCACCTGTCTTAAGACACTGCCACACAGGATTGTCCGTTCAGTAAGACTGGTCAACCATATCCCCTGTCGGTCTTAGCAAGTCTGGTTCAACAGACTGCGTTAGGGATCTGGGTCAACATGATTGTCGTAGGCAAAGGAACTAGGTCAGACCAGATTTCTCTTTAAGAAGTCTGTCAGCACATGAATGGTCCTTCAGAAGGAACTGGTCAACAAGGATGTGTCGTAGAAGACATGACTGGTCCAGACATGATGTGGTCGTTAGGAAGGTCTGGTCAGACATGATGTGGTCTTAAGGGTCTGGTCAGACATGATTGTGGTCGTTGGGAAGGGTCAGACATGATGTGGTCGTTAGGAAACTGGGTCAGACATTGATGTGGTCGGTCTGGGGCAGCATGACCATGATTGGTCTTGTTTAGGAAGGACTGGGTCAGACATTGATGTGGTCGTTGGGAATGGGTCCAGACATGATGGTCCGGCGGCGGAGGGGGGGTACGTCTCAAGAAGGGCTGGGTCAGAATATGTGACGTCGGTTTCAGCAAGAGGATCCCTGTATCGAGTCCCAGGTTGGGGCCGACGAGAGCACGGAAGAATACTTTACATCGACTGAAGACAAATCACGCCGACACACACACCAACACCACACACACACACACCACACCACACACTCACACACAACACACACACACACACCACACACACACACACACACACACACCACACCACCACACACCACCACCACACACACACACACACCCACACACAACACCACACACACACCACACGGCCCAGCAGTATCCCTTGCCTGCTGGACTGATGAAAACCCCAGGACTGAGCAGGACTGTCAGACTTGATGTCTATGTCTATAACTATACTACCAGCCAATCATCCAACGACATGAACCAGCACCTCTCCGAAAAACCCTACATCATCGTCTGAACCCAGCCCTTCCTACCTCCCACCCACATGTCTCCGACCCAACCCTTCCTCACCCCCACCACATGCTCTTGACCGACAGCCGCCTTCCCACTTACCCACATTCATGGTCTGAACCAGAATTGGCGTTAGGCGTTACCTAACAGCTTCCCTAACAGCGCGTAACCTAACCTAACCTCTCGACAGCATTCCACGTCTACCACATCGCACCCACAAAAGCCACGCCCTTGCAGCAGCAAGCGGGCAACAACGACTTTAGGTCGCAGAGCGAGTGACGTCACTGATTTGGAAACGCTAATTAGCGCGCAAAACCCACCGCTAAACAGCTAGCCATTCACTACTTACACTCGCCAACTCTAACACGTGTTGTGGTCGGTGTTTGTTAATGATTGTGCATGTCTCTGTGCTTTTGGCATCCTCACTAGCCCCCAGTCTCATTATCTTGGCTCTCCTCTCACCAGACTGCTCCCTGAGTCTTGGCTAAAGTCATGTTTTTAATACAGGCTCCAGCGTCCAGCTCAGCTATTTCAAAATCACAACTGAACATGTGGCGTTTTCAACACCTTCCCTAAAAATATGATTCGCCCCCCCCCCCCCCCCCCCCCCCCCCCCCCCTCCCTACCCCCTCCCTACCCCCCCCATTCTTGATACACGGGAAACTGTTGAGCATGAAAACCCCAGCAGTGTTTCAGTTCTTGACACACTCAAACCCGGTGCGCATTCAAAGGCACTTAATCACATATTTTGTCTTTCACCATTGCAACCCTCCTTGAATGCACACATACACCATCCATGTCTCAACACTAGCGGTTCTGGGGGGGGGGCAGTGCCCCTGTGACAACAATTTTGGACCCCCTTGTGGTCCCCCTAAATGTGGAGCATGAAATAATTTTTACATAACAAATTTTTGCTATCGTTCTTTAATTATATTTTTTTACATCCGTTATTAATGTAACTGGCCCCTCTAACAGTACAACTGGCCCCTCTAACAGTACAACTGGCCCCTCTAACAGTACAACTGGCCCCTCTAACAGCCCCTCTAACAGTACAACTGGCCCCTCTAACAGTACAACTGGCCCCAGCTTGGTCACCCCAGTTGAAACGGTCTAGAACCGCCATTGTGTCTCAATTGTCTAAAGGCTTAGAAATCCTTCTTTAACCTGTCTCCTCCCCTTCATCTACGCGGATTGAAATTGATTTAACAAGTGACATCAATAAGGGATCATAGCTTTCACCTGGATTCACCTGGTTAGTCTATGTCAGTGGTCACCAACCTGTGGATCGCGATCGACTTGTCGATCTCCAAGGCATTTCTAATAGATCGCCAAACATTTCTGTGAAAATTCAACGATAAATCCTAGTGTCCCTATTTTTTGTTGTTGTCTCGGGCTGTTGGTTGTAGGTGCAGCCAATTCAGCTGCCCTGCGCGCCGGGTAGGCAAACTGTTGCCATTTCATGTGTCTGAAGGTACAAACTCGGCCTTCCGGGTGGGTGCATTATGCCTCCGCTGGCCAATCAGATTGCTCAGATGACCGAGTCTGCAGTAACGTTGCAGGCGTAAAAGAAAGCTACGGCAAAAATTGATACTGTGAGATTTCTAAACGTTTAAAACCATGACTAGAGAAAGACTGTCAACGAATACAACAAAGAGCTGCTGTTTTTATGAGTGAGTTCATGTTTAAATTCTTACTCAGCACTGTCAACACTTTGTATTCAACACATTTATAACCCATAAAATGCGCGTTCTTCCTATTTCCACTCAGCGCTACAACAAGCAGTGCAGCAGTAATGAATGAGTAGGAAAGTGTATCTATAGGCTTGCGTTGTAGTTATTATTATGGGTCTTTTTTAATATCAAGGAATATTTAACTTTCTCTGTCATGGACTAACAACATGAATTTGTGCACGAGGCAGAAATAATGCGGTGCGACTCGAGTTTTGCCATCAGCTGGAAGACGGTGTCCCTTTTTGGTCAGTGTCAGTGGAGGAAAGGGAGAGCGGAGTGATGTTGAGAAACGGTCCCTCAGTCTGCTGCGTTGACATGTAAATTCAAGCAAAGCCAGTATGCGGTGTTAATCTATTGGGCCTATAGCTTACTGCACAAGCCTCATTGCTACAGAACTGTTTTTAATTGGTCAATGTTGCGTAGGCTTACATTTTATAAGTCATGTTAATAAAAAATCAGAGCGGTAGATCTCGGCATGCATTTTGACTCAGAAAGTGATCTTGACTCAGACAAGTTTGGTGACCACTGGTCTATGTCATGAAAATAGCTTTTGTATACATCATTTGCACAATTCGCGCAACAACAATTTGTCTTCTTTCAGTCTCTGGTCGGAGAGTCCAGAGTCCAGTTGGCCTGTTCACTACCTGAGGCAGTACTGGACAGTAGTTTGGATAATGTAAATGCTCCAGTATTGTATGTGTAGTGTGGCAGTGTGCTACAACTTTGATGAAAACAGCATTGTCCAGTCACGTTGTCACAGGGAGTCACGACAACAACATTGTCCAGTCACGTTGTCACAGAGAGTCATAGCAACAGCATTGTCCAGTCACGTTGTCACAGGGAGTCACAACAACAACATTGTCCAGTCACGTTGTCACAGGGAGTCACGACAACAACATTGTCCTGTCACRTTGTCACAGAGATTCATAGCAACAGCATTGTCCAGTCACATTGTCACAGAGATTCATAGCAACAGCATTGTCCAGTCACGTTGTCACAGGGAGTCACGACAACAGCATTGTCCAGTCACGTTGTCACAGGGAGTCACGACAACAACATTGTCCTGTCACATTGTCACAGAGAGTCATAGCAACAGCATTGTCCAGTCACGTTGTCACCGGGAGTCAAGACAACAACAATGTCCAGTCACATTGTCACGGGGAGTCAGGTTTCCATTCAAAAGTGTGAGTCATCAATTAATATTTTTCTGAGCGGGACCTGCTAGAGGAGATGTTAGTGAATGTGAGGACATGCGCACACACTCCCATTCCCCCTTGGCGTGCAAGACAGTGATCCAAATTGGGATGAAGTCCATCTACCGTTGGCCCTATACTCCTAAATCAAATCAAAATCATATCAAATCGTATTGGTCACATACACATGTTTAGCAGATGTTATTGCGGGTGTAGTGAAATGCTTGTGTTTCTAGCTACAACAGTGCAGTAGTATCAAACAATACACAACAATACACACAAATCTAAAAGTAAAATATTGGAATTAAGAAATATATAAATATTAGGATAAGCAATTGACTAAAATACAGTAGAATAGAATACAGTATATACATATGAGATGAGTAAAGCAGTATGTAAACATTGTTAAAATGACTAGTGTTCCATTATTAAAGTGACCAGTGACTCCAAGTCTACAGTCGTGGCCAAAAGTTTTGAGAATGACACAAATATTAATTTTCACAAAGTTTGCTGCTTCAGTGTCTTTAGATATTTTTGTCAGATGTTACTAAATGGAATACTGAAGTATAATTACAAGCATTTCATACGTGCAAAGGCTTTTATTGACAATTACATGAAGTTTGATGCAAAGAGTCAATACCCTTCTTTTTCAAGACCTCTGCAATCCGCCCTGGCATGCTGTCAATTAACTTCTGGGCCACACTCCTGACTGAATGGCAGCCCATTCTTGCATAAATCAATGCTTGGAGTGTGTCAGAATTTGTGGGTTTTTGTTTGTCCACCCGCCTCTTGAGGATTGACCAAAGTTCTCAATGGGATTAAGGTCTGGGGAGTTTTCCTGGCCATGGACCCAAAATATCGATGTTTTGTTCCCCGAGCCACTTAGTTATCACTTTTGCCTTATGGCAAGGTGCTCCATCATTCTGGAAAAGGCATTGTTCTCCACCAAACTGTTCCTGGATGGTTGGGAGAAGTTGCTCTCGTAGGATGTGTTTGGTACCTACTGTTATTCCATGGCTGTGTTCTTTGGCAAAATTGTGAGTGAGCCCACTCCCTTGGCTGAGAAGCAACTCCACACATGAATGGTCTCAGGATGCTTTACTGTTGGCATGACACAGGACTGATGGTAGCGCTCACCTTGTCTTCTCCGGACAAGCTTTTTTCCGGATGCCCCAAACAATCGGAAAGGGGATTCATCAGAGAAAATGACTTTACCCCAGTCCTCAGCAGTCCAATCCCTGTACCGTTTGCAGAATATCAGTCTGTCCCTGATGTTTTTCCTGGAGAGAAGTGGCTTCTTTACTGCCCTTGTTGACACCAGGTCATCCTCCAAAAGTCTTCGCCTCACTGTGCGTGCAGATGCACTCACACCTGCCTGCTGCTATTCCTGAGCAAGCTCTGTACTGGTGGTGCCCCGATCCCGCAGCTGAATCAACTTTAGGAGACGGTCCTGGCGCTTGCTGGACATTCTTGGGCGCCCTGAAGCCTTCTTCACAACAATTGAACCGCTCTCCTTGAAGATCTTGATGATCCGATAAATGGTTGATTTAGGTGCAATCTTACTGGCAGCAATATCCTTGCCTGTGAAGCCCTTTTGTGCAAAGCAATGATGACGGTGTTTCCTTGCAGGTAACCATGATTGACAGAGGAAGAACAATGATTCCAAGCACCACTCTCCTTTTGAAGCTTCCAGTCTGTTATTTGAACTCAATCAGCATGACAGAGTGATGTCCAGCCTTGTCCTCGTCAACACTCACACCTGTGTTAACGAGAGAATCACTGACATGATGTCAGCTGGTCCTTTTGTGGCAGGGCTGAAATGCAGTGGAAATGTTTTTTTGGGGATTAAATTAATTTGCATGGCAAAGAGGGACTTTGCAAATTAATTGCAATTCATCTGATCACTCTTCATACCATTCTGGAGTATATGCAAATTGCCATCATACAAAATGAGGCAGCAGACTTTGTGAATATTATTATTTGCATTCTCAAAACATTTGGCCACGACTGTAGGGCAGCAGCCTCTGAGGTGCAGGGTTGAGTAACCGGGTGGAAGCCGGCTAGTGATGGCTATTTAACAGTCTGATGGCCTTGAGATAGACTGAAAAACATCTTCTCTCTGCCCCAGCTTTGATGCACCTGTACTGACCTCGCCTCCTGGATGATACAGGGGGTGAACAGGCCGTGGCTCGGGTGGTTGATGTCCTCGATCAATTTGACCTTCCTGTGACATTGGGTGCTGTAGGTGTCCCGGATGGCAGTCGGTATGCCCCTGGTGATGCGTTAGGCAGACCGCACCACCCTCTGGAGAGCCCTGCGGTTGCAGGTGGTGCGGTTGCCGCACAAGGCGATGATTGATACAGGTTGTAGTCATAAGGTCCCACTGACCTTTGACCTCTAAATCTGTCCCCTCAGGGCCCAGCTGTTCACTGAGTCCGATTATTCTACAGTGAGTGCATCACCAGCCGACCGTCATCAATCGTCTGTGTTTACCTGCTTCATCCTTCAGACATTCTCTCCTGTTGTTAAGAATTCTAATATGTCCTGCTGTGGCCTACTATAGCCTTGCCAGACACTCACAGACACATAGCGTAACCACTCTGTTGCTAAGAGCTAGCCTAACTCCCAAATGGCACCCTATTCCCTATGTAGTGCACTACTTTTGACCAGGGCCCACAAGGCTCTGGTCAAAAGTAGTGCATTATGTAGGGAAAAGGGAGCCATTTGGGACGGAGGCAGAGCGGGGTGTGCAGCAATATATTGGATTGGTGACGCAGGTTTATTTTTAAGTTTCTTTGACCAGAAACGTGTAAAAGCATGCTCGTGATTCAGTGTTTAGTGTTGACAAACGCAGGTTCAGATACTGTGGAGTGGAGTGTGTTTGGAACAACACACAGGGAGGAATTGGTAGACTAAGCATTCAGATCATTGAGCTACTACTACTACTGCTACTACTACTACTGCTTCTGCTGCTACTGCTACTGCTACTACTACTGCTACTACTATTACTGCTACTGCTTCTGCTGCTACTGCTACTGCTACTACTACTGCTACTACTACTACTGCTACTACTACTACTCCTACTACTAATACTACTACTACTACTACTACTACTACTACTGTTTTGGGGGGGTTTCATATAATTCAACTTTTTGGGGGGGGGTTCTATATTAATCTCGCTTTGGGGGGGGTTCTAATTTAACTCTCATTTTGTGGGGGGGGTTTACTATTAACTCTCACACTTTTGGGGGGGGGGGTTCTATATATACTTCTCGCCTTTGGGGATGGGGAGGAGGTTCTATGTTAACTCCTCCTTTTGGGGGGGGGAGGGGGGGGTCTCATTTACTCTCACCACTTTTGGGGGGGGGGTTTCTATATTAACTTCACCTTTGGGGGGGGTTCTATATTAACTCCACTTTGGGGGGGTTCTATATTAACCTCACCTTGGGGGGGGGGTTCTATATTAACTCACCTTTTGGGGGGGGGGGGGGGTTCTATATTAATCTCACCTTTTGGGGGGGGTTCTATATTAATTCTCACCTTTTGGGGGGGGGGGGGGGGGGGGTTCTATATTAACTCTCACTTTTGGGGGGGGGTTCTATATTAACTCTCACCTTTGGGGGGGGGGTTTCTATATCAATCCTCAATTTGGGGGTTATATTTATCTCACTTTTTGGGGGGGGGGGTTCTATATTAATCACCTTTTGGGGGGGGGGGGGGGTTCATATTTCTCATCACTTTGGGGGGGGTTTCTATTATCTCACCTTTGGGGGGGGGTTCTTATATTAACTCTCGCCTCTTTGGGGGGGGGGGTGTCTATTTTAATCTCACTTTTGGGGGGGGGGGGGTTTTATATTAATTCACCTTTCTTTGGAGGGGGGGGTTCTATATTTAACTCTCTTTGGGGGGTTTCATTACCTCAGCTTTGGAGGGGGGGGTTCTATTAAACTTCACCTTTGGGGGGGGGTTTTATATTAATCTCACTTTGGGGGAGGGGGGGTCTATAATTAATCTTCCTTTGGGGGGTTCATATTATCTCACTTTGGGGGGGGGGGGGGGGGGGTTTATATTAATCTCACCTTTGGGGGGGGGGGGTTCTATTATTAACTAGTCCTTTTGGGGGGGGTTCTATATTAACTCTCACCTTTGGTGGGGGGTTCTATATTAACTCTCACTTTTGGGGGGGGGGGGTTCTATTTAACTCTCACTTTGGGGGGGGGGTTCTATATTAACTTCACCCTTTGGGGGGAGGGGGTTCTATATAACTCTCACCTTTGGAGGGGGGGAGGAGGGTTTATATAACTCTCACCCTTTTTTTTTGGTGGGGGGGGTTTATATTAACTCCTTTGGGGGGGGGGTTCTATATTATCCTCATTTTGGGGGGGGGGGGGGGGTTCATTATAATCTCCCATCCTTTTTGGGGGGGGGGTTTCTATTATTTAACTCTCACACTTTGGGGGGTTATATTAAATCGATCACTTCTTTGGGGGGGGGGGGTTCTATATTAAAATCTCTCCTTTGGGGGGTTCATATTATTAATTCTCACCTTTTGGGGGGGTGGGGGGTTCTATTAACTCTGACACTTTTGGGGGGGGGGGTTCTATATTATTCTCACCCTTTGGAGGGGGGGTTTCTATAATTACTCCTTTGGGGGAAGGGATTAAAATCTCACCCTTTGGAGGGGGGGATTTATTTACTCTCACCTTTGGGGGGGGGGGTTCTATATTACTCTATTTTGGGGGGGTTTATCTTTAACTCTCACCTTTGGAGGGGGGGTTCTATTTATAACTCTCCACTTTGGGGGGGGGGGGGGGTTTATATATTAACTCTCACCTTTTGGGAGGGGGGTTCTATATTAACTCTCACCTTTGGGGGGGTTCTATTATTAACCTCACTTTGGGGTGGGGGGGGGGGGTTTCTATATTTAACGTTCACCTTTGAGAGGGGGATCAAATATCCTGGGGGTTTCTATATTAACTCTCACTTTTGGGG
>NW_019942717.1:205879-209195 GCF_002910315.2 Salvelinus sp. IW2-2015 | reverse complement strand
CCTCCGTCCTCTAGTCCTAAAACACTGATTAAACCTCTCTCCTCTAGTCCTAAATCACTGATTAAACCTCTCTCCTCTCCTCTAGTCTAAATCACTGATTAAAACCTCTCTCCTCTCCTCTAGTCCTAAATCACTGATCAAACCTCTCCCTCTTTTCACGTTGTATTCCTAAAACACTGATCCACAGTTTCTTCACAACAAGGGTGAGTATTTTTGCTGTGCATGATTGAATTTCGCTGGGGCAATGGAACCAATGGCACAGTCCCAAAGTACAAACCATGCCATCTGGCACTCCAGGTCAGGCTCAATGAAACATTACAAGTTTGTAAAAGAAAACAAATATGATTTGAACGCCAGGTCTGGAGCGTAACTGGAGCATAAAGGACCATGGCCTTGCTGTATGATCCATTACCCTCCAGAGAGGAGTGGGTTCTCTCTCTGCCAGCACAGGGTCAGGTCAGGGCCTGCTGATAGATATGTCTGATCCATTACCCTCCAGAGAGGAGTGGGTTCTCTCTCTGCCAGCACAGGGTCAGATCAGGGCCTGCTGATAGGTATGTATGATCCATTGCCCTCCAGAGAGGAGTGGGTTCTCTCTCTTCCAGCACAGGGTCAGGTCAGGCCTGCTGATAGGTATGTCTGATCCATTACCCTCCAGTGAGAAGTGGGATCTCTCTCTGCCAGCACAGGGTCAGGTCAGGGCCTGCTGTTAGGGTGAATCCTTACGTCAGAGAGAGGAGACAAAAGGCACGGCAGAGTTAGTAACCTGTCATACAGCGTTACTCACTGATTTCCTGGATGCCTATCATTAGTTAGGCACTGTCTGTACAGCATGTACCTGTTACTGGCTGAGGTTCACACACAGGGCATCGAAACACCAAGCCTGGCTGTGAGGTTACGAGGAATTAGCAATGTGCAGAGGGGAAAGGAAGTGAGTGTGTGGAGAGAGAGAGAGAGAGAGAGAGAGAGAGAGAGAGAGAAGAGAGAGAGAGAGAGAGAGAGAGAGGAGAGAGAGAGAGAGAGAAAGAGAGAGAGAGAGAGAGAGTGTTTCTGTTCTGAATTATAATAGTTATGCCTTCCTTTTGCAAAGTTTAAGTAGTAGTAGTAGCAGTAGCAGTTAGCAATAGTAGTAGCAGCAGTAGTAGTAGCAGTAGTAGCACTTAGCAGCAGCAGTAGTAGTAGTAGTAGTAGCAGTAGCAGTAGCAATAGTAGTAGCAGCAGTAGTAGTAGCAGTAGTAGCATTAGCAGCAGCAGTAGTTAGTTAGTAGAGTAGAATTAGCAGTAGCAATAGTAGTAGCAGCAGTTAGTAGTAGAGTAGTAGCATTAGCAGCAGCAGTAGTAGTAGTAGTAGAATTAGCAGTAGCAATAGTAGTAGCAGGCAGCAGCAGTAGTAGCAGTAGTAGTAGTAGCATTAGCAGCAGCAGTAGCGAGTAGTAGCATAGCAGCAGCAGTAGTAGTAGTAGCATTAGTAGAAGCAGTAGCAGTAGTAGTATTAGTAGCAGCAGTAGCAGTAGTAGCATTAGCAGTAGCAGCAGCAAAAGCAGTAGCAGCAGTAGCAGTAGTCCGTAGTAGCAGCAGCAGTAGTAGCAGTAGTAGCAGTAGCAGCAGTAGCAGTAGCAGCAGTCAAGCAGTAGTCGTGGTAGTAGCAGCAGCAGTAGTAGCAGTAGTAGCAGTAGCAGTAGCAGTAGCAGCAGCAGCGGTAGTAGCGGTAGCAGATAGTAGCAGTAGCAAGCAGTAGCAGTTAGCAGCAGCAGCGTAGCAGTTAGTAGTAGTAGTAGGCAGCAGTAGTTATAGCAGTAGCAGCAGCCAGCAGTAGTAGCAGTAGCGGTTAGTAGCAGTAGGTGAGAGTTAATATGAACCCCCCCCAAAAGGTGATGTCTGAGGACATCCGGGGCAAAGTGCGGGCTGACTGGGGATTATAACCCCAACAGCTCCTATTTACCTCAACTAATCACTATTACAATAGAAACCAGCCATAGAGTGGAGAGAGGGAGAAACCCAGTACATTACACCACCTGAAAAGAGAGCCCAGGCATGTGTGTAGGCCTAATGTATGTTCACGTGTAAAGTGGTGTTAAAAATAACCTGACAATGCTACTATTGCAGTACAGTATCCAGCCGCAGCAGGCAACTGGGTATACCCCTGTCCTGGACATGCAGATGTAACTCAAATGATCTGGGACCTGAAGATTTACGTTAGCTCCCGAAGCTAATGCCTAGATTGTTGCCCAGTGGGCTAACATAGTCGGTCACCCTATCACCCCATAGTTGCTTCAGCATCACTTCACTGTCCTGAAGTATGTCTGACGAGAGGTTCAGACCTGTCATTGACCACCTGGACAGGTCTTTCAGTTATTAACCCCTCCCTCCTCCTCCTCCCTCGTTCCCTCGCTCCCTACTTCCTGTAATACCTAATAAAAAAAGCCATCGGTGTGTTCACCCAAGACGTGACTGTGTCCTGGACAATTCCGTGGGCTGGAGTCAGTCTGCTCTGAGAAACAGAGATGTGTTGCCACAAGCCACACTGCATGGGTTTTTATGATGTCTAACTATCTAATAGTGTTTAAGAATGTTTTCTTGACTTGGTTCCATCAGTCTGACTATTAGAAGGTCATGCTGTGCCATGCTTCTTTTTAATAGTATTTCGCCGTTCCATGAACAATGTAATTTGCATTCCAGAACCCGGCAGCGGAATGGGGGGAAAAAAAGAACGCTGGGTGTTTTGAATTTGAATCATCTGGTAATTTTACAGCTCCGAGGCAGAGCTGTGGATTTCACTTAACTTCTGTTCTGATGCTGAAATTATTCGGGGAACTGTTTTCTCCAAATTTGATTCCTAGGAATATAGCATTTTATTCTCTACCCAAGACCCGTAACAGATTATTTTGGAATGCCATGCTATAATAGCTAACAGGAAAAGACTGAAATAGTACCTGAAAATGTTTTTGAAGTGAAACACCTGCTGTACATAAAGGATATTGTTGGCTATAACTCATAAAACATCTGGTCTCTGCTGTCAAAGGGAAAGCATATATCTCATGTTAAATAACCAGAAATAATTGGCCAGGTAAAATGTTCTCAACAACACTGGATAAAAGGACAACACTGTTACATCACACCAGTCGTTAGACAGCTATTTTCCGCGCTGCACGGAAACAATGTGTTAATGAGATGTCATATATCAGTCTTAACCCTCTGGGATATGTAGGCAGTCTGCAGGCGGCAGTAAAAGGGAGATAAGAATGTGTGTGTTAACGTGTGTGTGTGTGTGTGTGTGTGTAAGAGGAAAACAGGGGTGGAGGGGACTAAGAGAGAA
>NW_019942717.1:192199-205854 GCF_002910315.2 Salvelinus sp. IW2-2015 | reverse complement strand
GGAAGTAGCAGGAAAAATACAATGAAAATAATAAAAGGGGGATGGAAATTAATGATGCCAACAATTACTAATTGTATAGAAACCTAACAAATCAAATCTGCGAATATCCAAAGACTGAATCTACTACCCCGCCTTCCGACCATGTTGACAATGTTCAACACCTGGAGGTCCTAAGATGAAATGCGGACCTACGTTTCTGTCTTGACCTGACGTTGTCCTAGTCACAGACGAGGTAGCTAGCACCTCATTGGGAGACGGGACGGCAAGTGAAATCAGAATATACAACTGAACGGTACTCAATATACTAAAAAACAATGGTTACCAAGGTCGTTTGCCACGTCAATTCCATATTGAACGTTAACCAGTGTATTTGATTGCATTCCCATGTTCCAGTGCTGACAGAATTATCCCACTAATTTGACGCGCGCTCTCCCACTACACAGCCTCCACTAAAGTCCTCAGTCATACACACCCCCGTTAGCACTGAGACCACACCTCCAACAGACAATAATACATGTAATGTTCTCCTCCTGATCTGAGGATTCATGGCAGTTTTGTGGCTCGTATCATACAGACAGCTAGACTACTGAGCGACACTCATACATCTCTAACATAAACATACAATCTAACATACATAATGACAACAGACTCCAAATGAACACACTTAGGCGGCGAACAACCCCACTGATTCTGACAGGTTTCTTATACACTCTATCAGAAATCCTTGATATCATGGATATATTCCAAATCCACCTTATTCCCAATACAGTGTACATATAGAGTTATGGTCAACAGCAGTGCACTATGTAGGGAGTAGGATCCATTCGGGATTCCACTTCTATTGTGTTGAGTGAGGTGGAGAATCAGAAGGTATTTATGTCCACCCCGATAGCATTAGACTGGGGGAGGTGTGTGGAAACGGAAGAGACATATCTCTTGTATATTTATCCATGCAGAGAGCTAATGCTCGGGCAAGGTTGGGCTAGGTAGGTGACCTTTTATGGATATCGCTTATAAGGGAGAAGAACAGGGTGAGGGGGCTAAGAGAGAGAAGACAGGGTGAGGGGGCTAAGAGAGCGAAGAAACAGGGTGAGGCGGACTAAGAGAGAAGACAGGGTGAGGGGGCTAAGAGAGAAGAAACAGGCTGAGGGGCTTAAGAGAGAAGACAGGTTGACGGGGACTAAAAGAGAGAACGACAGGAGTGAGGGGACTAAGAGAGTAAGAAGCCAATGTGAGGGGCCTAAGCAAGAAGAACAGGCGTAGGGGACTAAGAGAGAAGAAACATGGTGAGAGGCTAAGAGAGAAGAAGCAGCGGTGAGGGCGGCTAAGACGCGAAGAAAGAACAGGGTTTAGAGGGGGCTAAGAGAGAAGAACAAGGGTGAGGGGGGCTAAGAGAAGAAGAACGAGCAGGGTGAGGGGGGCTAAGAGAGAAGAGACAAGGGTGAGGCGGACTAAAGAGGAAGAAAACGGGTGAGGGGCTAAGAGAGAAAAAAACATGGTGAGGGCTAAGGAAGAAGAAACAGGTTGAGGGGCTAAGGAAGAAGAACCAGGGTGAGGGGACTAACAGAGAAGAACGAGGGTGAGGGGCTAAGAGAGAAGAAACATGGTGAGGCTAAGAAGAAGAACGAAGGGTCGAGGGGACTTAAGAGAGAAAACAAATGGTGATGCTAAGAGAGAAGAAACAGGGTGAAAGGGGGCCTAAGCGAGAAGAATAACAGGAGTGCAGGAGCGGCAACGAGAGAAGAAACAGCGGCTGAGGCGGGAAGCTACAGAAGAGGCAAGAACAGGCGTGAGGCGTGCTACTAAGAGAGAACGGCAACCAGAACAGGTGAGGGGAACACTAACAAGCGGAGAAAGAACCATGGGTGTAGGGCGCTAAGAAGAAGAAGAACGAGCGGTGAGGCGGGACTAAGAGAGAAGAACCAGAGGTGCGGGGCTACAGACGAGAAAACGCAACAGGCACGGTGAGGGCGGCTAAAGAGCAAGACAAGCAAGCCAACGGGTGAGCCGGGCGCAAGAGCAGCGACAGAACATAGGCTTTAGGGCCGAAGGCAAAGAAAGCAACAGGGTGCACGGCGGGACTAAGAGAGAAGAATCATGTGATGGCTAAGAGAGGCAAGGACAGTATGACGGGGGAGCTACAGCAGAGCAAGAACAGGGTGAGCTAGGGGCTAAGAGAGAAAGAAACAGAGGTAGACACGCGGGCTAAGAGAGACAAGAACAGCGGTGAGGAGGTACGAAGAGAGATAAGAACATGGGTGAAGGGAAGCTCAAGAAGAGAAGAACACGCCGGCAGGGCCTAAGAGAGAAAGAAAACAGCGCCGTGTAAAGAGAAGAAGAACACCAGCGGCTGCAGCGGACTCGGTGTCGTGTAGTCGTGTGCTGATGCATGATAGTGTGTGTGTGTGTGTGGTGTGTGTGTGTGTGTGTGTGTGTGTGTGTTGTGATGTGTGTGTGTTGTGTGTGTGTGTCGGTGTGTGGTGTGTGTCGTCTGGCCGGGTGTTGTGTAGTGCTGTTGTCGGTGTGTGTGGTGTGGTGGTGTTGCCCGACATGGTTGTGTATGTGTGTGTGCTGTAAATAACCACGGACGCACATTCAACGCGTGTAGAAGTTTGTAAAATGGTTTACAATTTTTCCTGGAAACAATCACAAAGAGTCTCCACGTCACAAACCTCAGAGATCCTCTTAGTCTGGCACTAACAGAGGCTCACACTTGAAGACACTTAATCATAATAACCACGAACCACCATCTTTCACATATCCCTCAAAAAATTACAGTACTCGCTTTGCAAGTAATTTCATGTGAATGAGCTAACAAAGATACTCTTACCCCAAAAATAAACTAATATTAATTTCGATTATTTATTGTGCACCTCAATAATTAACCATTGTCGGTGTGTGTGTGGTGTGTGTGTGTGTGTGTGTGTGTGTGCTGAAGCTGATGTGTGTGTGTGTAGTCGTGGGTGGCAAACATGTGTGATGTGTTGATGTGTGTGCCACATGTGCGCAACCTGTGTGGCTGTGTCGTGGTGATGCCGCGGCATCGTGCTGTGTTGGGTGATGTGTGTGTCTGTGTGTCGTGTGGGTGCTCGGGTGTGCTGTGTGTGTGCGTGTTGTGTGTGTTGTGTGGTGTGATGTGTGCTTGCACTGTGCGCGCGTGTAGTGTGATGTTGTGATGCACTGTTGCCCGCGGTGTGTTGCGCTGTGTGTAGTTCCGAGTGTGTGTGCCTGTGTGTGTGTGTTGCCGCGACTTGTGTGGTGGCTGTGTTAAATAACCACGAGCGACTGTTCAAGCGGACATGTAAGAAGTTTAACAAATGTTACTATTTCTCGCAATCACCAAGGATTCACAGGTCAACATACCCAGAGATCTCTTAGCTGGACCTCAACAGAGGCTGCACATTGAGCCAATTAATCCCAATAAATAACAAGAAACACCAACCTCAGCTACTCCTTACAGACATACAGTTGCCTTATCCAAGTATCAATCCGTGGAAAATGATCCCTACCCAAAGACTAATACCCCAACAAATAAAAAATTCAATCACTCTCAATTATTAATCTATATTGTGCCTCCACCCTAATGATTAACTGTATGTGTGTGATGTGTGCTGTCGACTGATGTGTGTGTAATGTGCCTGTGTCCGTCCTGAATGTGTGCGATGTTGTGTCGTCGTGTGATAGCACAAACCTGGTCGTGACTGTCAGTCGTGTGTGTGGTGTGTGTGACCGAGTGATGTGTGTGTGTGTACCTGTGTTGTGGTACTGTGTGTGTCCGTCGTCTGGTGGTGTCGTTGTGTGTGTGTGTAGTGTGTGTAGTGTGTGTGCCTGTGTGTGTGTCGGTGGTGGGTTGGAATGAATGTGGTTGTGTTGCTCGCACGGGGTGGTGTGTTGTGTCGTCCCAGCAGTGTGTGATCGTGTGACGGCTGCTTGTGTGCCAAGTGCGGTGATGTAGTTAGGGTGTGCTGTGCCAGGGTAAGTGTGTATTTGCTGTGTGATGTCTCTGGATCTGCTGCTGTGCATGTGTGTGTGTGTGATTGTCGGGTGTGTGCTGGCCGGCGGGGACGTAATACGTGACATAAGGGAATAGCACCTATTCCAACAATCTCACCAATGAACTCAATTGGACAACCTTCGAAAATCATGGGATGCACCCAAGCATCACCGACAACAAATTAATCAGGACCATTGCGAATAGCGATTTAGGTGTATGTTATCGGATATTGAGTGTCGAAGACCGAGTGGTGTCCGTATGAGATGTGAGGATCGATATGTATCGAGCTAGTCTTAGCCCCCTCACCCTGTTCTTCTCTCTTAGCCCCCTCACCCTGTTCTTCTCCCTTATAAGGATATCCATAAAGGTCACCTACCTAGCCCACATTCCCAGCATAGCTCTCTGCCATGGATAAATATACCAAGAGATATGTCTCTCCGTTTCCACACACCTCCCCCAGTCTAAATGCTATCGGGGTGGACATAAAATCCTTCTGATTCTCCACCTCACTCAACACAATAGAAGTGGATCCCGAATGGGATCCTACTCCCTACATAGTGCACTGCTGTTGACCATAACTCTATATGTACACTGTATTGGGAATAAGGTGGCATTTGGAATATATCCATGATATCAAGGATTTCTGATAGAGTGTATAAAGACCTGTCAGAATCAGTGGGGTTGTTCCCCCTATGCATTTGGAGTCGTTTCAAGAGAGAGAGAGAGAGAGAGAGGCGCAGTCTAGCTGTCTAGACATGTACAGCCACAAACTGCATGAACCTCAGATCAGGAGGAAACACATAATTATGTCTGTTGGAGGTGTGTACCTCAGTGCTAACGGGGGGGTGTATACTAGGACCAGTGGAGGCTGTTGAGGGGAGAACGGCTCATAATACTGTCTGGAAAGGAGCAAATGGCATCAAACACCTGGTAACCAAATGGAATGACATCAAACACCTGGTAACCAAATGGAATGACGTCAAACACCTGGTAACCATGTTTTTTATATATTGGATACCGTTCAGCTGATTTCACCTGCCCGTCCTCCCCAATGAAGGTGCTACTAACCTCCTGTGACTAGGACACGTCAGTCACAGACAGAAACAGGCTCCCATTTCATCTAGACCTCCAGGTGTTGACATTTCACATGGCGGAGGCGGGGTAGTAGATCAGCTTTGATATTGCAGATTGATTGTAGGTTCTAACAAAGTAATTGTTGGCATAATTTCCAATCCCCCTTATTTATTTATTCATGTATTTTTCTCTGTACTTCCCCCCCCCCCCTACCCTACAATCCCTACCCTTATTGGAGTAAACTAACGGACAACAATATTTCTACGGCTACTTACAGCTATTTTCACTCACATCGACGGTACCTCTAGTTAACTAATTATACATATACTCCTAATTTCTTATTTTTTCCAAGTGCTGGATTTTCTCCCACAGCGTTCAATCCACCACTCATTGTGATCTGAACTCCAAGCCTCCGATGTCCACAGATTAACCCATCATTCCCAGTATAATGCCATTTTGCTATACCTCCCTCTATTTTACTGTGATTTCATACGAGGGTCCTGAACCTCCCCGTTTGTAACATTTCTTCTGATATTGCACTAAAAATAAATACTACCTTGAAAGTATAATGATATTTCCCATTGACTGATCGTTGGTTAGAACATACGCTGAGTGTAGCAAATATTAGGTAGACCTTCCTAATATTGAGTTGCATGGAAAGAGCAGGTGTTCTTAATGTTTTGTATACTCAGTGCATTCAGTGATTTCACTGGTAGGTCATCAAATCAAATCAAATCAAGTTTATTTTATATAGCCCTTCGTACATCAGCTAATATCTCGAAGTGCTGTACAGAAACTCAGCCTAAAACCCCAAACAGCAAGCAATGCAGGTGTAGAAGCACGGTGGCTAGGAAAAACTCCCTAGAAAGGCCAAAACCTAGGAAGAAACCTAGAGAGGAACCAGGCTATGAGGGGTGGCCAGGTAGGTAATGCAACACACTCCAGCCCAGTACTTTAAGGGTGAAGATAGCTATACCTCAGATGCCTATAATATGCTAAACTTGACTCTAGGTGTTTTTTTTCTTCTGCTTGGTTGGATGAAGCAGTAGTCATAGCCTCAGGGAATGCCATGTTTCTGAGCGACACTGGGCCTTTCACCAGGTATTTAGTGCCTGAGTGAACCTCTATAGAGGTATTGTCTGCTATTCTCCTGATCACTTGCTCATAGAGGAATCGTATTGTAGGGTGACTGCACCATAGAACCTGTCTGTTATTTTACGTTATTGGCCGGGTTAAAATGGCACCAGCACAGTAGGGTCAAAAAGTGGAAGTTCATGTTGAGTTTATGTTCTTTATTTATAGTCTGATGCTAGATTGGCATCTATAGCTAAATGTTTTCAGGGTCATTTTGTTTGAAGAGGGACATGTTGTGTTTACTCAAATCATCTGATAAACTGCTATTGAAAAAAAGTCTGTTGTAGAAATATTCACCCTTATGTCAATTTTTGGAAAGCTTGCAGATTTGTGGTTATGTTTCCCATAAATATAAAGTTGTATTGCACCCTTGTACTTTTTAAAAATAATTCCATATGCCGATGGCTACAGGAAGCATTTGTCTGCAGTTATCTTGACCAAAGGCTGTGCAACCAAGTACTAGCTCCAGGAATGCAAATCATTTTCCCATGCCATTTGACTTTATTTTCTAAACTAAAATAGTAAACTTAAGTTTACAAAAATAAAATTGGTTATGCAATGTTGAAAATCCAATAACAAGACCAGCTTTTATTTACATATTTTTTTTAACTTCTTTTTGAATAAATATGGAATTGTTTAAAGATGCACTATGCATAAATCCCTGTGCCTGTAAGATTCTCCCTCGGAGAGGTGGGTGTGGAGTCAGGCGCAGGAGAGTAAGAATTGCAACAAGGGCGTTTATTTACAAGTCCATCAAAAGAACAGGCACAGGACCACAACAGCAGCCACTAAAAAACAGGAACGCAGTCTAGTCGAACACGGAGGAAACCACTCCTCTGACTAAACTCACGTGTGGAAAACAGTCCCGTGAAAACACCTGTTCAACAGAACAAACAAAACGCAACCCAAACCAATGACAGATACACAAACAATCCTGCACAAAACCTAGAGGGTAGGGCGAGATTAAATACCCCACTGATTAACCTAAACTCGACACAGGTGAACAACAAGACAGACAAAACCAAACGAAACAGAAAAGGGATCGGTGGCAGCTAGTAGACCGGCGACGACGACCGCCGAGCACCGCCCGAACAGGGAGAGGAGCCACCTTCGGTGGAAGTCGTGACAGTGCCATTCTAATAGTTTGCCTAATTTCAGTTTATGTGTCTAAACAAGCAAATATAGTGTAGAGAATCATTGTACCATCTAAACCGCTGTGAAATATATTTTCCATAACCAAAAATATTGTATTTTCAGCTGTTTGAAGCTGGGGTACAAAACCAAAAAGTAAAGCAAAAACTTAACATAAGAACGAGAAGGATAGAAATAGAACAGATCTACTGCTTCTTAGACTTGCTTTCAATGAGAATGACAGATCTATAACACATATTTCTATGTGAATTTGGTGGGTCGCCCAAAAAGAAAAGTGCCGCGGTGCCATTGTATATGGTGATTTGTTATTCTTTTAATTAAGAAGTGGATCAAGTTAGTGGCTCCCAAACCACTAACGTGTTTTGGGCTGTCTTATGAGCCACCAAGAGAACAAACCCATTCTTTCTCTAGCCAGGCTTTGATCTTAAACCAGAACCCAAAAAGAATCAGCCACCAATGGGTCCCAACTCCTTTCTGACCAATTGGGAAAACCTGATCTAGGTTATTTAATTGTTTGCCTGCTTATTAAACCACAAATCAAATTAAAAAAGCACCGTAACACCCCACAGGGGGAAAGACACACTGACGTCACACAGAATGTTCAGCTGAGAGAAATAGGAAGTACTCCCCATCGACCGGGACTCCGTTTCTGGATACATAGCATTACATGACTTCCTGATTGATTACTCCACTATGGGGCTCAATAAAACTCACATTCTTTGATGGTCGGTCAGTGGACTTGGGAAACTCTACTTTTGTGTTCTATCCCAGAAGTAAGCTTTAACAGGTTACTGCTAAATTAAAAGTGATATTTCTAAAGCTGATTTGCTACATTATAATATTATTTTTTAAGTGCTTATTTTGTTAAGGGGTTTATAAGAGATGTAGTCCACTCTATAACAGACTCAGAGGGCTGATACAGACTGGACCACATCTCTGTACCCCATCAGCCCTCTGAGTCTGTTGCAGACTAGACCACTTCTCTGGACCGTAAGAGACTCAGAGAGCTGATACGGTCCACAGATGTGGTCCAGTCTGTAACAGACTCAGAGGGCTGAATAGGTACAGAGATGTGGTCCAGTCTGTAACAGACTCAGAGGGCTGATACGGTACAGATAAGTGGTCCAGTCTGTACAGACTCAGAGGGCTGATAGGGTACAGAGATGTGGTCCAGTCTGTAACAGAATCAGAGGGCTGATACGGTCCAGAGAAGTGGTCCAGTCTGTAACAGACTCAGAGGGCTGATACGGTACAGAGAAGTGGTCCAGTCTGTAACAGAACAGAGGGCTGATACGGTACAGAAGTGGTCCAGTCTGTAACAGACTCAGAGGGCTGATACGGTACAGAGAAGTGGTCCAGTCTGTAACAGAATCAGAGGGCTGATACGGTACAGAGAAGTGGTCCAGTCTGTAACAGAATCAGAGGGCTGATACGGTACAGAGAAGTGGTCCAGTCTGTACAGAATCAGAGGGCTGATACGGTCCAGAGATGTGGTCCAGTCTGTAACAGACTCAGAGGGCTGATAGGGTACAGAGATGTGGTCCAGTCTGTAACAGACTCAGAGGGCTGATACGGTACAGTATGGCTCTAAGTGTTACTTGGTGCCACTTGCCTTAGTCCCAAATCATTACAACACAAGTCACGACCTTTTAACAGTCATCCCAGATTAACATAATCTAAATCCTTCCCACTTTTACATATTACTGGTCCTGACATTTTTACAGTCTGCTGGAGAATTAAAAAAAAAACGAAAATCCAAACTAAAACCCTCCTTTGTTGGGATCAAAGGGCTTTGAAGTTTCCCAGAGAACCCTGAATTGTCTCATTTCATTTTTAATCCCCCAGCCCCCAGTTTGTTGAGGTAATTTCAACCAGTAATTTCAATCACTGGATTGTTGAAATTAACAATCACTTTCTTATCAAGGCCTTCCTTCATCAATCATTTTAGAATTGGGACCTCAACCTGAACTGACCAGATTTGTAGTTCCTTGAAAGCAACTAGCCTAACCAGTTCTAACAGCCAAAAGCCAGACCACCCAACCTATTGGACTCCTCAGAGCGAGCAGCAGATCAGCAAAACAGCATCACTTAATCATTTAATCATTGAATCGCCTTGGTCTTGGAAACGGTTCAATGGAATGGATCTGACCAGGAGCACAGGTCCTAAATAACCAGGAGTACAGGTCCTAAATAACCAGGAGTACAGGACCTGAATAACCAGGAGCACAGGTCCTAAATAACCAGGAGCACAGGTCCTAAATGACCAGGAGCACAGGTCCTAAATGAGGGGAGCACAGATCCTAAATGACCAGGAGCACAGGTCCTAAATAACCAGGAGCACAGGTCTTAAATGATGGGGAGCACAGGTCCTAAATAACCAGGAGCACAGGTCCTAATAACCAGGAGCACAGGTCCTAAATAACCAGGAGCACAGGTCCTAAATAAACCAGGAGCACAGGTCCTAAATAACCAGGAGCACAGGTCCTAAATAACCAGGAGTACAGGTTCTAAATAACCAGGAGCACAGGTCCTAAATGATGGGGAGCCAGGTCCTAAATGACAGGCACAGGTCCTAAATGATGGGGACACAGGTCCTAAATGATGGGAGCACAGGTCCTAAATGATGGGGAGCACAGGTCCTAAATGATGGGGAGCACAGGTCCTAAATAACCAGGAGCACAGGTCCTAAATACCAGGAGCACAGGTCCTAAATAACCAGGAGCCAGGTCCTAAATGATGGGGAGCACAGGTCCTAAATGACCAGGAGCACAGGTCCTAAATTACCAGGAGCACAGGTCCTAAATGACCAGGAGCACAGGTCCTAAATAACCAGGAGCACAGGTCCTAAATGATGGGGACACAGGTCCTAAATGACCAGGAGCACAGTCTAAATGATGGGGAGCACACGTCCTAAATGACCAGGAGCACAGGTCCTAAATAACCAGGAGCACAGATCCTAAATGATGGGGAGCACAGGTCCTAAATGATGGGGAGCACAGGTCCTAAATGACCAGGAGCACAGGTCCTAAATAACCAGGAGCACAGATCCTAAATGATGGGGAGCACAGGTCCTAAATGACCAGGAGCACAGGTCCTAAATGACCAGGAGCACAGGTCCTAAATAACCAGGAGCACAGGTCCTAAATAACCAGGAGCACAGGTCCTAAATAACCGGAGCACAGGTCCTAAATAACAGGAGCAGGTCAAATAACAGGAGCACAGGTCCTTAATGACCAGGAACACAGGTCCTAAATAACCAGGAGCACAGGTCCTAAATGATGGGGGAGCACAGGTCCTAAATGATGGGGAGCACAGGTCCTAAATGACCAGGAGCACAGGTCCTAAATAACCAGGAGCATAGATCCTAAATGACCAGAGCACAGGTCCTAAATGACCAGGAGCACAGGTCCTAAATAACCAGGAGTACAGGTTCTAAATAACCAGGAGCACAGGTCCTAAATGATGGGGAGCACAGGTCCTAAATGACCAGGAGCACAGGTCCTAAATGATGGGGAGCACAGGTCCTAAATGATGGGAGCACAGGTCCTAAATGATGGGGAGCCAGGTCCTAAATGATGGGGAGCACAGGTCCTAAATAACCAGGAGCACAGGTCCTAAATAACCAGGAGCACAGGTCCTAAATAACCAGAAGCACAGGTCCTAAATGAGGAGCACAGGTCCTAAATGACCAGGAGCACAGGTCCTAAATGACCAGGAGCACAGGTCCTAAATGACAGGAGCACAGTCCTAAATAACCAGGAGCACAGGTCCTAAATGATGGGAGCACAGGTCCTAAATGACCAGGAGCACAGGTCCTAAATGATGGGAGACACGTCCTAAATGACCAGGAGCACAGGTCCTAAATAACCAGGAGCACAGATCCTAAATGATGGGGAGCACAGGTCCTAAATGATGGGGAGCACAGGTCCTAAATGACCAGGAGCACAGGTCCTAAATAACCAGGAGCACAGATCCTAAATGATGGGGAGCACAGGTCCTAAATGACCAGGAGCACAGGTCCTAAATGACCAGGAGCACAGGTCCTAAATAACCAGGAGCACAGGTCCTAAATAACCAGGAGCACAGGTCCTAAATAACCAGGAGCACAGGTCCTAAATAACCAGGAGCACAGGTCCTAAATAACCAGGAGCACAGGTCCTTAATGACCAGGACACAGGTCCTAAATAACCAGGAGCACAGGTCCTAAATGATGGGGAGCACAGGTCCTAAAATGGGGAGCACAGGTCCTAAATGACCAGGAGCACAGGTCCTAAATAACCAGGAGCATAGATCCTAAATGACCAGGAGCAAGGTCCTAAATGACCAGGAGCACAGGTCCTAAATGACCAGGAGCACAGGTCCTAAATGACCAGGAGCACAGGTCCTAAATGATGGGGAGCACAGGTCCTAAATGATGGGGAGCACATGTCCTAAATGACCAGGAGCACAGGTCCTAAATAACCAGGAGCACAGGTCCTAAATGACCAGGAGCACAGGTCCTAAATAACCAGGAGCACAGGTCCTAAATGACCAGGAGCACAGGTCCTAAATAACCAGGAGCACAGATCCTAAATGACCAGGAGCACAGGTCCAAATGACCAGGAGCACAGATCCTAACTGACCAGGAGCACATGTCCTAAATGACCTGGAGCACAGGTCCTAATGACCAGGAGCACAGGTCCTAAATAACCAGGAGCACAGGTCCTAAATGGACCAGGGAGCACAGGTCCTAAATAACCAGGAGCACAGGTCCTAAATAACCAGGAGCACAGGTCCTAAATAACCAGGAAGACAAGGTCCTAAATGACCAGGAGAACAGGTCCTAAATGACCAGGAGCACAGGTCCTAAAAATGATAGGGAGCACAGGTCCTAAATAACCAGGAGCACAGGTCCTAAATGATGGGGAGCAAAGGTCCTAAATGAACCAGGAGCACAGGTCCTAAATAACCAGGAGCACAGTTCCTAAATAACCAGGAGCACAGGTCCTAAATGACCAGGAGCACAGGTCCTAAATAAACCAGGAAGCACAGGTCCTAAAATAACGCAGGAGCACAGGTCCTAAATGATGGGGAGCACAGGTCCTAAATAACCAGGAGCACAGGTCCTAAATGATGGGGAGCACAGTTCCTAAATAACCAGGAGCACAGGTCCTAAATGACCAGGAGCACAGGTCCTAAATAACCAGGAGCACAGGTCCTAAATGATGGGGAGGCCGTTTTATGGCTGCAATAACTTCCTCACAAAGGACATAATTACTTCACTCTATACTCCGAGTCGATATTCACGTCATAACAAGGACCACGCCAACAAATCGGTGAACTTGTTTTTTTATATCCCATTGACACAAATTGGAAAAGAGACACCTTCATCATCGATATGTTGTTACACAGAAATAACTAAACATGCCGAAAAGCTGCTGTGTTGTTCAGTGGGAAATGCTCCCACATAGGGAAATAGAGCCTGCGAGAAGAGCAATGTGGCTTCAGGCTATTCAGGCGTGGCAGAGTGGGAAATGTGGGGACCCGGTGTCCAAGCAGGCTACACGGTAGCTACTGTATGTGTGTGCGGAAAACATTTCATCACAGGTAAGCAGTGGCCATTTTAGCATGTAAATCTGGGTGGAGCAAAAAAAATAAAAAATTTATGAAGCAGCATAAGACATTTGAATGTATTTGAACAGGAAAGTGGCGCGACGGTCCCTCATCAAAGAGAAAGATGCCGGATTTACAATCCCAAATTGAATGACCATTCAAAACGGATTGTCCCAGTTGCAATGCTTACAGTTAGCCACTGTCACCGATTCCTTACAAACCACTCATTGTTGAATTTGCGATCTCCAAATTGTTGTTTAATGTTTATGTCCAATGGCCGATGAGCACCGATACGTTTTATCTGCTGTGTCTTGGGAGCCAGACACAGCAGGGTATCAAACTGTAGAACCCAGTTCCTACATTTTAATATAAAAATGTATTTTATCAAACAAAACTATGCTACAATTTATCTCTGGAACCCTCAGGATGACAAATCAGAGCAAGATTACTGAATGTAAGAGGTGAATGTACCAAACCAGTTGCGTGATAAAAGTTTTTGTTGTTGTTGTGCACTCTCCTCAAACAATAGCATGGCATTTTCTCACTGTAATAGCTACTGTAAATTGGACAGTGCAGTTAGATTAACAAGAATGTAAGCTTTCTGACCATATAAGACATGTCTATGTCCTGGGAACTGTTCTTGTTACTTACAACGTCATGCTAATCACATTAGCGCACGTTAGCTCAACCAACTCATGGGGGGGGGGGG
>NW_019942717.1:173920-191559 GCF_002910315.2 Salvelinus sp. IW2-2015 | reverse complement strand
GAGGTTAAATGTTGTTTTGTAATTGACTAAAACAAGCTGACAACAAGAAAATTGCGTTTGGAAAAAAAAGGGACGTTTTTTTGCAGTCAGCCAATGGGATAACCTAGGTAACCACAGGTTGTTTTTCCAATGGGATAACCTAGGTAACCACAGGTTGTTTTTCCCACAGGTATGTGGGGCCGCGACGTTCTGTCTAATACCCGACTGGGGCTTTCTGCTACAGCCTGTATTTATGACCCAAACTGTCAGGGGAGCAACGGAACCGGCAGAACTTGGCCCGGTTCCAATGTGTAACTGCTCAGAGTTCAAATGTATAACTACCATTCAGTGATGTTGTAGGCTACCAAAGGAGACTTCCCGTGGGAAGGGTAGCAGATATCGTGGCATCGGTCATTGAAGATGTTTCTCCAGTTAGTCATTGTGTAACGTAGAGTAGAGCGAGACATGAGAAATACAGAGACTGAGGAGTTGGGATTCAAAGAGAGGGATACAAGTAATTACAGCGGGGAATAATGATTGCTTTTGAGACCTTACTTCTTGTACTTTTCAAGAACCCACTGTGAGGGTATACGAGAACGACTGCCAAGCATATCTATCTATTCTCTTTGAAGATATTGACACTGCCTCACTGAGACAAACCCAGAGCCAACACCAACTTTCCTCCAACGGCCTGTTTGTCGTGGCTACGGCGTGTCATGGCAGCTAGCCAACCCTGGACTGCTCTGTCCTCTGGTATCCTATCTGCAGCCTGCACTATAGGAGAGCACACACACTGTCAAAACACTATCTTTCCGTGGCTGTACAGCCATTGGTAGTTTAAATAATTCCCCTGACTCACTTCCTAGGGGAAAACACAGGGGTTACAAGTAGATGGGACATGCGTCCCAAATGGCATCCTATTCCCTATATAGTGCACTACTTTTGACCAGAGTCTTATGGACCCTGGTCAAATGTAGTGCCCTATAAAGGGAATAGCGTGTCATTTGGGATGCAGTAACTTACCCCGGGTATAATAGTCACCCTGAGGGACAGTTATTGACGTAGTGATATAGAGGGATGTGTGGTAACTTGTGCTTGATGTAGGGGGGATGTGTGGTAACTTGTGCTTGATGTAGGGTATGGTGTAACTATCGTGATTGTATGTAGGGGTGATGTGTGGTAACTGGTGCTTGATGTAGGGGGGATGTGTGGTAACTTGTGCTTGATGTAGGGGGGGATGTGTGGTAACTTGTGCTTGATGTAGAGGGATGTGTGGTAACTTATTTTTGATGTAGGTGGGGATGAGGGGGTGTGTGTCTTTTTGTCATATTAAAGAAGTCTCGAGGTATTGCTCACCTTAGGGATAAGCTGTAGATCACACTGTCTACCAAGAGAGTTCTCATCCATATTATTCGTAGCCGTCTATTTACCACCACAGAACGAAGCTGGCACTAAGACCGCACTCAACCAACTCTATAAGGCCATAAGCAAACAAGAAAATTCTTACCCAGAAGCAGCGCTCCTAGTGGCCGGGGACTTTAATGCAGGCAAACTTAAATCAGTTTTACCAAATTTTTACCAGCATGTCACAGAGGAGAAAAAATTCTGGACCACCTTTACTCCACATACAGAGATGCATACAACGCTCTCCCCCGCCCTCTATTTTGCAAATCTGACCATAATTCTATCCTCCAGATTCCTGCTTACAAGCAAAAACTAAAGCAGGAAGTACCAGTGACTCGCTCAATACGGAAGTGGTCAGATGATGCGGATGCTACGCTAAAGGACTGTTTGCTAGCACAGACTGGAATATGGTCCGGGATTCATCCAATGGCATTGAGGAGTATACCACCTCAGTCATCGGCCTCATCAATAAGTGCATTGACGACGTTGTCCCACAGTGACCGTACATACATATCCCAACCAGAAGCCATGGATTACAGGCAACATCCGCATCGAGCTAAAGACTAGAGCTGCCGCTTCCAAGGTGCGGACACTAATCCGGACGCCTATAAGAAATCCCGCTATGCCCTCAGACGAACCATCAAACACGCAAAGCGTCAATACAGGATTAAGATTGAATCCTACTACACCGGCTCTGACGCTTGTCAGGTGTGGCAGGGCTTGAAAACTATTACGGACTACAAAGGGAAACCCAGACGCGAGCTGCCCAGTGACGCGAGCCTACCAGACGAGCTAAATGCCTTTTATGTTCGCTTCGAGGCAAGCAACACTGAAGCATGCACGAGAGCACCAGCTGTTCTGGATGACTGTGTGATAAAGCTTTCGGTAGCCGATGTGAGCAAGACCTTTAAACAGGTCAACATTCACAAAGCCATGGGGCCAAATGGATTACCAGGACGTGTACTCAAAGCATGCCGGACCAACTGTTGAGTGTCTTCACTGACATTTTCAACCTCTCCCTGACTGAGTCTGTAATACCTACATGTTTCAAGCAGACCACCATAGTCCCTGTGCCCAAGGAAGCGAAGGTAACCTGCATAAATCACGTCGGTAGAGATGAAGTGCTTTGAAAGGCTGTTCAAGGCTCACATCAACAGCATCCTCCCAGATATCCTGGACCCACTCCAGTTCGTATAACAACCCAACAGATCCACAGATGACGCAATCTCACTCTGCGCTGCCCTTTCCCACCTGGACAGGAGGAACACCTATGTGAGAATGCTGTTCATTGACTACAGCTCAGAGTTCAACACCATAGTACCCACAAAGCTCATCACTAAGCTAAGGACTCTGGGACTGAACACCTCCCTCTGCAACTGGATCCTGGACTTCCTAACGGGCCGCCCCCAGGTGGTAAGGGTAGGCAACAACACGTTTGCTACGCTGATCCTCAACACTGGGGCCCCTCAGGGGTGTGTACTTAGTCCCCTCCTGTACTCCCTGTTCACCCACGACTGTGTGGCCAAACATGACTCCAACATCATCATTAAGTTTGCTGACGACACAACAGTGGTAGGCCTGATCACCGACAACGATGAGACATCCTATAGGGAGGAGGTCAGAGAACTGTCAGTGTGGTGCCAGGAATACAACCTCTCCCTCAATGTGAGCAAGACAAAGGAGCTGATCGTGGACTAGAGGACAAGGCTGGCCGAACAGGCCCCCATTAACATCAACGGGGCTGCAGTGGAGCGGGTCGAGAGTTTCAAGTTCCTTGGTGTCCACATCACCAACAATCTATCATGGTCCAAACACACCAAGACAGTCGTGAGGAGGGCACGACAAAACCTTTTCCCCCTCAGGAGACTGAAAAGATTTGGCATGGGTCCCCAGATCCTCAAAAAGTTCTACAGCTGCACCATCGAGAGCATCCTGACCGGTTGCATCACCGCCTGGTATGGCAACTGCTCAGCATCCGACCATGAGGCGCTACAGAGTAGTGTCGTGCATACGGCCCAGTACTTCACTGCAATCCAGGACTAATATAATAGGCGTCAGAGGAAAGCCCATAAAATTGTCAGAGACTCCAGTCACTCAAATCATAGACTGTTTTCTCTGCTACCGCACGGCAAGCGGTACCGGAGCGCCAAGTCTAGGACCAAAGGCTCCTTAACAGCTTCTACCCCCAAGCCATAAGACTGCTGAACAATTAATCAAATGGCCACCAGACTATTACATTAACCTGCCCCATTTGTTTTGTACACTGCTGCTACTCGCTGTTTATTATTTATGCATAGTCACTCTAACCTGTAACCCTGCACTCTGACTCGGTACCGGTACCCCCTGTACATAGCCTCCACTCTGACTCGGTACCGGTACCCCCTGTACATAGCCCCATTATTGTTATGTTATTGTGTTACTTTTTATAATTTTTTACTTGAGTTTATTTGGTAAATATTTTCTTAACTCTTCTTGAACTGCACTCTTGGTTAAGGGCTTGTAAGAAAGCATTTCACATTAAGGTCTACAGTTGTTGTATTTGGCGCATGTGACAAATAGAGTTTGATTTGATGTGTGGTAACTTATACTTAATGTGTGTGGGGKGGGKGGGGKKGGGTKTAACTGTTAGGGGATGGATCACACACAGATGGTCTTCACCCATGTATTTCAGTTGATCAATACAGCTGGGATATCACTTATAATTAAGCAATATGGCCCGAGGGGGTGTGGCATATGACCAATATACCACAACTAAAGGCTGTTCTTAACCATGACGCAACACCGAGTGCCTGGATACAACACTTAGCTGTGGTACAGTATATTGGCCATATACCACAAACTCCTGACGTGCATTATTGCTATTATAAACTGGATACCAACGTAATTAGAGCAGTAAACGCTAAATGTTTTGTCATACCCGTGGTATACAGTCTGATATACCGCAGCTGTCAGCCAATCAGCATTCAGGGCTCAAACCACACAGTTTATAATGTAATTTATACCATGCAAATTAGTGATGTGTGTTTTCTTGAGTGTGTTACTGTCACTTCATCACACATTGTATACATGGCTTTGTCTTTACAGTCACACTGTGACTTCAGTTACACACGTTCAGTTTAAATCTTATTCTGGACAGTTCAAATGCTACAGTTTTTTAAAAGGGTAATCTCCCTTTTTTTTTTTTTACTTCCTGAAAGTCCCTCTGAACTTGGCATGAAACTCAACAGGCTGAACTTCTAAACGTCCAGGGTTGCATAACGTGTCTGTTTAAAAAAAAAAAAAAATTGCTGAGTGACTGTTGCCGTGACAACTGGAGAAAAACAACATCATTTTCACAAGACACTCGCTCTTTGCGGCCAATCAAAATGTCACCTTTTTCTCCACATTGGTCTTTGGGAGATGGATGCAAAAAAATAATCACTCTTTATGGGAGCCAGGCCTTGGCTCAACAGCAGCTAGCAGAATCCGGGATGGAAATGTCTTAAAATTGCATCCCAAATGTCACTCTAGTCCCTTCATAGTGCGCTGCACTAAATTAGTGCACTATAAAGGGAATAGGGTGCCATTTTGGACTCAGAATTACTGTCTAAAAGGAGGTTTTACAGCCTCAGCTGGAGACACAGGGTCATGTTTGTGTGGGTATCAACAGGATTTACGGCACAATAGCAGTCAAATAACTCTCCCCCTTTGATCCAGCAGTGTGACACAGGGTTTGTTGAACTGAAAGGAGATTTTTTTTTTTTGGGGGGGGGTAGTTTGTTTTCAGTATTATGGATACTTTATTGTTGACCCTTCAAAAGATGGTTCTTAAAATAGCTACAAAAGAGCACCCGAGGACATGCAAACACTCCTTAGCTTGGCGTGAGTTAATGTCAGTGAATCAAAAGTCTGAGCTAAGAACTTATTTTTTCTTCTCAGTATTATGGACCCTTAAAATAGCTACACAAGAGCACCCAAGGACACCCTGCCTTGTAAGAGTTATATCATAGGTTTTTGAAGCCCTTTCTCTGAAATCAGTGACGTATGAAATGTGAAATTAATCACACAAAAAATGTGCCTGTATAAAGATAGAATACATGACAGAATTTTTTTTTTTATATTAACCCATGCAAGGACACAGGGAAATTGTATCAATAACAACCACAGCAATATTGACTTCATAGAGTCCTAAATTTGATGTATGACAAATCTAAAATCTAAACAAATAAGAACATATCATGAAAACATGGAAATAAAGACCAGCCAATGTTTATTATTACTTTAACATTGTTTCCCTGGCCATTGGACCACGAGTATGAACTAACTCAGTTATTCTCTGTTGTACATTCTTCAAATTTGTTTGTTCATTAGGAAGGAATTCGAATACCTTTCCTCAAATTCATGCTTTAAATGTTATTTTCAGAGCAGAAACAAACGAATATGAGTGACTTTAAACTTGGACTGGAGCAATCGGTTAATAATGAGATCGAGACACAGTCCCAGCTCTTGACATACCAGGGCACAATGCGGACGTATTTGGAAACGCTGAAGTTTGAAATGTTCCCCTGTTAATATTGTTTGCGTTGTTTTAATCTGTGTAATTTCGGTCTCTCTATTGAGATGAAAAAATAAATAAACCATAATCTAGCTGGGCGAAAACCTTAGCTGGGATAGCGTGACCTTGTAGCGATAAAATACGAGGCTAGATTACACAACATGTTATAGTACTATTTGGGAAAACGATGCTATGTTTGGCATTTGTCATGAGAATTATGCTTGTGCAAGTCTTTTTTAGGGATGTTGATGTGGATTCGCTTAATCATGAGGCACCATTAAATACAGTAGGAGCAGCTGTAGTTTAGTAGCGAACTTCCTGCTCATCCAAGACACATGAGACACTAATCAAGAGACATGACAGCAGTTAAGTAGCAAACTTCCTGCTCATCCAAGACACATGAGACACTAATCAAGAGACATGACAGCAGTTAAGTAGCGAACTTCCTGCTCATCTAAGACACAAGGCACTAATAAAGAGACACGCCTACAGTTTAGTAGCTAACTTCCTGCTCATCCAAGATATAAACTATATACAGCCTCCTCCATTATCAACAAAATGACTTCATTCCACTCTTTACATCCTCCTTGATTGTGGTCTGCTGGGTCTGTGTGCCTGGACCTCAATTAGTCTATTGACTCTGTGATACTCTGTGATACAGAGGGTCAATGTGATACAGAGAGGGTCAATGTGATACAGAGAGGGTCAATGTGATACAGAGAGGGTCAATGTGATACAGAGGGACAATGTGATACAGAGGGTCAATGTGATACAGAGAGGGTCAATGTGATACAGAGAGGGTCAATGTGATACAGAGAGGGTCAATGTGATACAGAAAGGGTCATTGTGATACAGAGAGGGTCAATGTGATACAGAAAGGGTCAATGTGATACAGAGAGGGTCAATGTGATACAGTAATGGAGTCATTGGTAAAACTTTGGACACAAGGTACATTCAGAGCTTGGCAGTAGTAATATCTTCTCTGTGAAGGCGAGAAAACAAACACTATTGTTTGCTCACGGACCATGACTCTTGCTCACACTGCCTAAATACCTTCTCTTTCAACCTTCTTTCATTCCTCCTCTGCATCCCCCTTTCATCCTCTCATCTCCACAGCTCCGGAAGAGAGGAGAGAGGAAAAACAACACCACACATCCAGGTGTTTCTCTGGTCTCGATACAACCCCGCAGAAAGGATCAGATAGGAGCCCCATCTAGTCGTCAATATGCTCTCATCCATCTGCTGAACGCTCTTCTTGTCCTGGGTTGGGGCTAGATGAAGCCTTCTCTGTTGATAAAACCACACCAGCTAACGCCAGAGGAATGCGTGTTGACACTGAACAGAGGAAAACTAAGCTCTGTTGGGATATAAGTTATAATTATGAACACAGCCTTAAGTAATCAGGTTAGCCATTTGAATCTGATGGGGATGTTGATGTTTGTTTTTATTGTAAATGTGACACCTTGGCATTACATGACTGCTATATACAGTATGGCGTTTACAAACCTTTATATAGTGACTTAAATTCTGACTATTAATCAACAGGTTCTTCTCTGTTCGGCCTTCCAAAGTCACAACATAAACTCTTAACTTAATAAAGGGATGATGTGGCCGGTGACACTTTGCTTCTTGAAAGTCCAATATCTTGAAAACTTGATTGCTGACTTACAAAACATTTTGGGACTGTATCGACAAGGACTAATGAAACAATACCAAAATATAGTTTTTGAGTGGATTTGATGCTTTGATGCTGAACAGCTCCAGATATCATTAAACAGGCATCCATCCTTGCATCAAAGACCAACAAAAAGTTACCGTGCAGTCTCAAGACACACACATCTGCTTAAAAAATGTGGCATGGTCAGCACCTTCCCGGGAGGACAATGTGCGGGTTTAGCGCTCTCCTCATAAACACCATAGTGGAGTTGTGATCGCCATCTCTCCATGCCTAGTAGCAATGAGCTGAGCCACAGCACAAACTGGTCTCAGAGCATTTTGTATTATTATGTACGTAATTCCGGGGACACTCCATTTTGTATGATATGTTACGTTTCGTATGATATGTATGAATTTGTCATTTGTGAAGGTCCATCACCCATTTCATATGATATGTAACAAATTAAAATTCATATTATATGTTGCGAATTTACAAAATGTACAATATTTAATTAATTTTCAAATCATACAATATGTTACGAATTTGCGAAACCTATGATATGTTATGAATTCTAGCTAGGTGGCTAACATTAGCTAGGTGGTTAACATTAGCTAGCTTGCTAACGTTAGCTAGGCTAGGAGTTAGGGTTAGGTTAAAGGGTTAAGGTTAGGGTTAGGGGAAGGGTTAGCTATCATGCTAAGTAGTTGAAAAGTTGTTTAAATGCTAAAGTTGTCTGTGTTGAAATTCGAACTTAAAGATTGCGAACTCGCAACCTTCGGGTTGCTAGACCTTTGCGTTACACGCCCACCCATTCACCCCGACCAACCGACCTACTTTGTTTTTTTGCGTTAAGTAACCATCTGTCTTATGTACCCACACCAAATGCAACATACCATATTGATGTTACGTCTAGTCTTTGAGACCAGGCTACACAGGGATGCTAACAGCTTGGCAGTCCTAAACAGAGAGACCTCGTAAAAATACTAACCGTTGACGTTGGCATGGTAGCCCCGTAAAACAAATGCCACCCACAGCCATATTTCACATGTGAACTCCCTCAGTTACATTTTTCACTTCTTTCATGAGAGAAATCCACGAGTAGAGGGGTGACTGCCGGATGTGAAGGAAAGTGCCAGAATAAGCCTTATTAAGGCTCTATTCAACCCGTATCAGGGAAATTCAGCATTGCAGCGCGATGTTTCGGCATTAGTGGAAACTGCATTCATGGTAAACGCTGCAGACGTCGGCTCAATAGGACATTTTTCAGCAATACAGACTGAATAGAGCCCCCAGTTAAAACCACAGGAATTCACTCAGCAACAGCAGCAGCAGGCAACTACACTCGAAGGGGGAGACTCATATCAAACTCTCCAGATCCAATATCAAAGCAAAGAATCGGCTTTCTATTCCGCACAATAGCCTCCGATTACACTCACGCTTGCCAAACCTTACCCTAGTAAAACTGCATATCCCTATGCCTGATACCTCGACTTTCGGGCGATGTCCATTTACGAAAATAGCTTCCAATACTTACTCAGGTGCATAATCGCTGTATGCAGTTTTATTCACAGTGGCCATTTCGTTTATGTTTAACTCTACATCGCACCTTATACTCCGAGCCCATCTACTGCGACCTGTTTTCAGTCCCTAGTCGACTGGCCCTCGCTAAATGTTCGTTATTTGTTAGCGCTCAGTTGTTTTCTGCTCGTCAATCCCACTGGCTCCACGGTCATCTACAAGTGCTATGCGCGAGGAAAGTGCGGCCCTTTGATCGCTACAGTCTCTACTGGTCACTGTATGGCTACACCCACCGCAACACGGCGTCTCTCAGCAGGTGACTAATACTCACTTGATCATCCCCTAAAGCCAAAACCTATTGGACGCCTTTCCTTCCCAGTTGCTCTGCTGCCGATGCGACTGGAAGAATTGCAAAAGAATCTTCTGCAAGTGGAGACTTTTAATCTCCCTCAACAACTTAAAAATCTGCTAATCCCGAGCAGCTAACCGACTCGTGCAGCTGTACAAGTCCATCCTAGATAAACTACCCACCCAAATTTACCTACCTCCACCCCCGTACTGGCTTTATTCTATTTACTTTTCTGCTCTTATTGTCACACCGAGTATCTCGTCTTTGCAATGATCATATGCTGATGATTTCATCACTACATCACTCAGTGTTCATCTGCTAATCTTGCTAATTATTCGATTTAGCCTACCTTCGATGGCTTTTGCACACATTCGTATATAGATTCTTTTTTTCTTATTTCTACGCCATGTTATTGACTTGTTTTATTGTTTACTCCATGTGTAACTTTGTGGTTGTCTGTTCACACTGCTTAATGCTTTATCTTGGCCAGGTCGCAGTTGCAAATGAGAACTGTTCTTAACTAGCCTACCTGGTTTAACATCAAGGTGAATAAAAAATAATAAAAAAATACTATTCTACTGTTTATTAGTATATGCCGCTCTGACATTGCTCGTCCATGATATCTATATATTGCTTAATTACATCCTTACTTAGATCTTGTGTGTACTGGGTAAATAATGTTGGCTGAAATTGCTTAGATTATACTTGTTAGCATATTTACTGCATCTGATCAGAGCTAGAACACAAACATGTTGCCTACATCCCTGCATAACATCTGCTTCAGCATGTGTTGTCCGTGACCAATAAAAATGTGATTTCAGTTTGAATTTGAAGATAAGCAGTACTGGCCACAGCCTCAACCTGGTTCCACTCATGTTTCTTCCTAGGTTCTCTGCCTTTCTAGGAGTTTTCCTAGCCACTGTGCTTCTACACTGGCATTCGCTTGCTGTTTTCTGGGGGTTTTAAGGCTGGGTTTTTGGACCATTTGATGATGTAAAAGGGCTTTATAACTTCATTTGATTGATCGGAGGAAACTGGGCACCATACTACGGGTGAACTATGGTGGTGACATTTAGCCATCATGCGTGGGGAACTGGGTTTTCAGTGATGGGACGTCGGAGATAGTCAGGATCGAGGGAGAAGATGAAGTCGGCGCAAAGTACAAGAGCAGACCTTGATGACAAACCTTCTCCGAGTGAGTCAGGACCTCAGAACTGGGCGTAGGTTCCACCTTCAATAGTACAATGACCCCTGAGCAACAACAGCCAAGCAAACGCAGCAGTGGGCTTCGGGACAAGTCTCTGAAACTGTCCTTCGAATGGCCCAGCCAGAGCCGGCTTGAAATAGCTTGAAAATAGCTTGTCTCTCATCAACTGACAGAATTGAGATATCTGCAGGATAAGAATGGGAGAAACTCTCCAACATACATGGTGTGCAACGCTTGTAGCTCTATTCCCAAGAAGACTCAAGGCTCGTTAATCAATGCGCAAGGTGCCTACAACCCAAAGCAACAAAGGTCCTCTGAAGTACTTATGCAATGTGATATTCAGTTTATAAACATTTTCACATTTTCGAAAAACCATTTTTGGCTTTGTATCTAATGGGGTAATTGTTATGCCAGATTGATTTGAGATTTATTCGTTGTTTCCACTCACGCTATACAACATAAAAACAAACTGTGGAAAATCAAGGGTTGAATACTTTCCGAATGCACTGTAGTATGCTTACTTACTTGACCGTGTCTTAATATTCTTATTTCTATATATTGTTGTGTTTGTTCTACCTTGATTATTTTTTGTATTCTGTTATTGATTATCATTGTTTGGGGGTTAGAGCTTGCAAGAACAAGGCAATTTGACCTTGTGCATGTAACATAACATTTTAAACTAAACTGAAATAAAAATTTGAACAGGCTATGTATTGCACGCAATTTCAACAAAGGCTTGGGTTGCCCAGCGATACCCAGCAATGTAGCAAAGGCCGAATCGTTTATTTTTTTTTTTTTACAATTGATCTGACTTAAAGCTACACTCAAACTGAATATGGAAGCACACACTTAAAAAGACAGAGTCAACTTATTTAGACAATGAAATGTCTCACTAATTAATATAAAACACGTTTTGCAATTCTAAATAACTGTTTTTGATTAATATATAGGCTTGACAATAATAACATGATATGCAATAATACTAATGATAACAAATTATTATAGAAGTATGAAATACTACATTTAAGTTCCAAAATCGCATCGACATGAAATAGCGAGTTGCACAGTAAATAGCCTTGCATTGACCTACGCCAGTGTTTTCTCATCTTAGTCCCCACTACAATATTAAAACGTATATTCAATTCCTCTTGGTAGGCTTTTTAACTATGGCATCTACTTTTTCCTTAACTTTGTTTTTATTCAATGAAAAAGGCTCAATCTTTCGCAATCAAAGCAGCTGTCAACGTTCATGCACCTTTACATTTCCTTTGTTTTGTCCTTTATCCTAGTAATGGTAGGGCGTGAGGTTGGGGTCGGCAGTCTATTGTGTGTTTTTGCTATCGTTGGGTTTCGGTTCGGCCCTGTTGATTCTCCTCAGAGGCAGCCTGTCAATCGTGTCCCTGATTGAGAAATCATACTTAGGTAGCCTGGTTTCCTTTTTTGTTTGTGGGTGTTTGTCTTCCCGGGTTCAAGTGTTTGTCGCCACACGGTACTCGTTTTCGTTCGTTCACGTTCGTTTTAATTGTTTTGTTCCAGTGTTCTGTGTTGTCGTTTATTAAATAAAGACATGCACACTTACACGCTGCCGCTTTGGTCGATCCTTCTCCACCACCGACGATAGTTTACAGTTAGCTAGGTCAAGGGCTCCTCTCACTCTCTCTCCAGCAGCATGCGCAAGTGCACAGCAAGGATAGACCAGCATGTGCGCTCGAAGCTTCCGAATTCATGGGTGTAGGTCGATGATAGACATCAAGCCTCTCCGGACATTTGGCCTAAACTTTAATTATATGGCCTTCTTCATCTTTTTTAGCAGCCACAGGCCAATTAATTACCAATGCTAAATGGAAAACCGCTGGCGGGCCGCATTTCACATTAGAGTTGTGGTTTTCCATCAAATTGACTTTTGCGGTCAAAAGTCTGTGCATGAAATATGTATTGCACATAAAGAATAACTTGTTGTTAAATTCCCATGTACCAATAAAATACAAGTTAAATGGGTTTTCCTTCGCATTTTTCAAAACTCCTAGGGCCTACTGAATGGTTTTTGTCACCGTAGGCCATATGCGATTTGTGTTCACTCCGTCTGGCTGGTACGCCTCTAGCCAAAACTTGCAGAGACAGTGCCTACGCCCATGATGAGATTAATTTATGGATCACAAAGTGTGAGACTATCTTTTTATTTGTGAAATGGCAGTCAAGCAGTGATAATCATGTATCAGAATAAGACCTAGATTTTATTGACAACGTGCATCACAGCTCATCACCTTGCACTTTCACACCACCCTGTGAAATTCATCATCATTTTTATTTAATCTGTAAGCCTAGTAAAATCAACCTAGTATTTTTCCATGATGTCTTGACATTTTTAATCCGACATATAGGCTACTTAACTCGCATAAAAAGGTTGGATGGAAACCTGTTAATGTCAAGGCCATTTTGAGGATGCTGGAATCGTACATTTTTGATGCCTACCGGGAGACTTTTGTAGCCTAAGTCAGATTAAAACACTGTGTACTGGTTGTGTTTTGTGCCACTTATATGGGAATAGCCACTCTTGATTTGTGAAAGGAGGCAAGAGTTGTGTTTTTAAATTTTCCTGAATATCCTGTGTCTGGAAACGAGAGCAATAATGATGCAACAGACGCACAATTCAGTCAGCAGAACGTAAAATATATCCAGACTGGCTCTGCTGCTGTGCTTTCTAGACTTACAAACTGTCGAGAGTAGAACGACATCTGACTTCCATGGATGAAACATTCAAATGCACAGGCGCTTTTGTGGTGTTATTCAAATGACATTTCAACTGCAGCCTAGAGTTAAGAATTTTGTAACTCATTTGGAAAACATAGTGCAATTAACTTCATTGTAGGCGACATCTAGCAGGTAATATGTAAGTTGTCCCTAAACAAGATCAATAGGGATGCTTTTTGAAGCTGTGTGTCCTCTCATGTCTTCACTGTTGTTTAATCCGCAATGATGCACCCTGGCTCTTCTGTTGCCTATTTATTTTATTTTAATTATTCACCTTTTTTACCAAGGTTGGCCAGTTGGAGACAAGGTTCTCACTTTACAACTGCGACTGGCCCAAGATAAAGCAAAGCAGTGGAACAAAAAAACAACACAGAGTTACACAAAACAACGTACAGCTCAATAAACACAATAGAAAAATATAATGTATATAGTGTGTGCAAATGTAGGAGAGTTGGGAAGGTAACGGCGCACTAAATAGGCCATAGAAGGCGAATAATAACTTTAGCAAGACACTGGAGTGATTAGCATGGTGCAGATGACTGATGTGCAAGTAGAGATTGGGTGCTAAAAGAGCAAAGGATAAATAACAATATGAGGGATGAAGGTAATAGGGTGGTGCTACTTTTTACAGATTGCTGTGTTACAGGTAACAGTGATAGGTAAGCCTGCTCTGAAAGCTGATGCTTAAAGTTAGAGAGGGAGATATAAGACTCTAGCTTTCAGTGATTTTTGCCAAATTTACGTTTCCAGTATTGGCAGCAGAACCACTGGAAGGAAGGCGACCAAGAGGAAGTGTTGGCTTTGAGGTGGATTGATCCAGTGAAATATAATCCTGCTGCTATCAGCTATCCTATTTGTTTCTTGTGGATTCATTATTGAATAATTGATGGCACCGTCTTGTGGATGATTTGCATGCTGTGCGTCATGATGATAGTTTTACGCCTATTGAAGATCTGGACAAAACCAATCCACAAATGAAGGGTGGGATGAGGCAGGATAGGCAATTAGACTGGTAGAACTATTGACCTGGTGGTATAGTAAAAGTTAGCACATGGAAGTGTAGTGCACAAGGAAGTAACCTAAATACACCGTGCAATGCGAAGCAGATGAAGGAAATGTGGCTTAGGATGGATAGAAAGTTAATATAGTAAAAACCTGCAAAAGACAATGTAACCAGGCAAAACACACAATACCATCCCCTGGTGCCAATAAAAAAACCACAACCCCAAGCATACAAAAACGCTTGACAATCCTGCCCATATTTTGGACCATCCTCGTCCCAAGAAATTCTGATCTGTCCCTCAGCACAGCTATTGCATTTCAGCTGCACTGCCTAGATCTACAAACAGCCTTACACAACAATGTAGTTCATTAATCACCGTGGATGCGAGGAGGTAAAAGGCACAGATCGATCATAATTAAAAGGTAATTTGCATCACTGCACGAATCAGAGGGTCAGTGAATTGGAATTTAATAAGGCTGCGAGTGAGGAACATTAGCCCTACAGCTCAAGTCTGTTCTTTTGATAGTGATGGATTGTAGCCTGTGCTGTGGACCGATACCTGATCTTCTGTCGCGATACAAAACCCTTATTATGTGACAGTTTGGCCGGTTCCAAGAAATGGCTTAGACCTGAACAAAACTCCAGGGCCTCCCCATCACAGTAATGATGGAGGAATAGTCTTGTTCCAACTAACCAAGTGAGGCAATCCACAAAATACCAATGTACTTCGGTTTCTTCAGCGGAATGTTCTCCCGTCTCTGCTGTAGGAAAATATATTTCACTGTCCATGTCTTTACAGCTGTTTAAATCCCTCAATGGGGCTTCTTCTTTCGAAAGGACCTAGTAGCACCAACATAGGAAGCTCATAGGAGCATTTCAAAATTGGGTGCAAATGAAAGCTAAGAGTAATTGTTTAGATAATTAAGCATAGACTACATTTTTCTAAAACATGTTTCTTAAAAATGAGGTATAAGTATAAGGCTTTGATTCTGAAATAAACAGATGGAAAAGGGGTCTTAGAAAATCTACTGGAAAACGGTATCAGAAAGTACATCAAACACAAAATGGTGTCGTAAGTTCCTGCAACTATTAATAAACAGCTTTCGGGAGACTAACTTGTTTATCTTCTTTAAGTTTAAGAAGACTTTCCTTGTGCCCTTGTATTCTATTATCAAAAAGCCCCATATCTTTAGATATTTCTAATTTCTTCTCACTGTTGAGGTAAAATATAAAGTTCACTGAAGTAACAAGTAATGGGGAGACTTGCCAAATATATATATAAGTCAAAATTTTGATTATTAATTACAAGATGAGATAAACTCTGAAGAACGTATAATCATTAGATTTACTGCATTGAAATTGCCTAAATAGAAATCATTATATTCAACGACTGCAGTAATAAAAGAACATATGAACTTGTTGAATAAAGCACAGTAGAGAATAAAGATAGAAATCATGAGTACAGTGAGTAGAGCATCAGAATCCAAATATTTAGACTATAGTTAGTTGATATAGATAACAGTGAAGAAATAAGAGATATATAGATAACTAGTAGAAATACAGTTAATATTTTGTGTTACTTGTACTTGTACTTGTTATTTTAACTATATTTTTTGTACTGTAACTGCTACTGAACACTCTTCAGTACTCAACTGCTCACTGTACTGAACTCTACCACCACACTCTACTATGGCTGTGCTGTGATTGTAACTGCACTGTGCTGAACTCTAACTCACCACCTAATTCTAGCTATGCTGTGCTGTAATTGTACTGCACTGTACTGAACTCATACTCACCACTACTCTATCTATCTGTTGCTGTAGTTGTACTTCAAATGTACTCTACTGTGCTTCTGGCGGTGATGCGCTGTGATTCGCGCACCGTGTGAAACATGAGGCGAATCCTGGTCCATTTTTCATTCCCATACATTATGCATTTCTAGTGACTAGTATAGATCAGGGACCGCCATGGATTTAAGTCGTTTACCTTGTAATTCTGTAGCCTTTGGGTGTAAACAACTGCAACATTAATCTCGTACGTTCGATAACCAAAATAGATTTTTTCAAACTTCAAAGTTACCTGTCCACAGTCACACCACCATTCATCTGGCCAACATCTTTACAATTATGGATTGGAATCAGATATTAACAGAGTTTTTGGAAAACTCGTGGTCTCATAAAAACCAGCAGAGAGCTTTTACCATAGATTGCACCAAAGCCTTCTGCCCTCCGTACAAATGTTTCAAGTGTCTCTTCAAGTGGTCCAAAAATAAGAACCGTCCATGGTCACTTTTGGCTGTGTACTTCCCGTTAGCAAGACAAGCCAATGGAAGCGAAAATGAACGCCCAAAGCCATGAAAGACAATAATATTTGAGACAGAGCTAGAAATGAAAAAACACTGTATCAAGAGAGTGTGTGTGGTGTAGTGTGTGTGGTGTGTGTGGTTGTGTGTGTGTTGGGCTGTCGTGGGTGTTGTGTGTGTGTTTGATAGGTGTGTGTGTTGTGTGTTGTGTGGTGTGGGGTGTAGAGTGTGTGTTGTGTTGTTGCGCGACGCACAACTGTGGCTTGTGGTCTACTTCATCTTTGTGGTAGCACCTATGCGATGTATGTGTGTCGTGGTGTTTGTTTGTGTAATGAGCCATTTTCAATCTTAATTCAGTCATGCCCTTTATCAATAATCCGCTGATTGATTGGACAGAGGAAAACATTTTTCTCTCTTGGGCTGGAGAGGCCCTGTGGCTCACATAATGAGCATTTGCAGTGCAGAGGTCTCGTGGTTGAAAGGTGAGTGTTTTGGGCTCCGCGTGTTACAACGGTTGACTGACTTGACTGCACCCAGCCCAGCATGGTGCTAAGCGATGGCAGCACTGCATATCAGACACACGCCACATCTGGCTGGGGAGCCAGTCGGCTTGTGGCTGGAAACCTAACCAGCTCCAACATGCCGCTCTGCTTGCTTACGCTCTGAGCAGCTGTGGTCAGACCAATAGGCACAAATCAACCCAAGCGGCAGCCATAGGGGGGAGGAGAGTGAGGGGGAGGGATGGAGAAAGAGGGGCGTGAAAGAGGGTTAGAGAGAAAAGGGGGAGGGAGGGAGGTGCGGAGGGAAGCAGGCAGGCAGGGAGAGAGGAGAGGCGAGGGAGCAGAGGCAGGTAGGCAGGCGGCAGGCAGGCAGCAGCAGGCCGAGGGAGGAGAGGGAGGGAGGCAGGTAGGCGCAGCGGAGGCCAATGAGAGGGC